>NW_013525024.1:3699841-3718859 GCF_000836215.1 Papilio polytes | reverse complement strand
CTTCCAATCCTTCTCTTATAAGAAAAAGGTGGGACGGGAAAGGGACTTAAATTGGGCCTCCGGCACCACATTCATCAGACGAAACGCGGAATTGCGTCCACTTTACGCCTGTTTTCTGTGTGGTCGTGGTATTTCAACGGGCAAGCGGGCCTATTCAATGATAGAAAAAAATACGAGAAAAAATCGTAAATTCTATAGAAAGTTTACTACGCGATTGTACATTCATTAAGAATGCTACATAGTCCTTGGCGAAAGTAAACATTTGGCTTGCAGATGGCGCTGTAGAGATGCGGCCGGGTGCGGAACAATGCGAAAGTGAGGACATTTCCTTTACAAACCGGTTCTATTCCGGATTCAATCGCTTCTTTATTTTAATGAATGTTTTTATATTTGCTGCACGTACAAAATATTCCGAGTTCGCATCTGTTCTAATATACCTCTAATATGCGCATTGTTTGCTGATTAGTTAGTTCCGGTTTTTACTTTTTTTAAATAAAAACTACACTGATTTGATAAAACGAATTTAAAGCAAGTACGAAATAATTTATTGGAACTATTATTTAGTTTTATAAAGCGAACTAAATATGTATTTATTAAATATGCGAAAATGTATTGATTATTTTCATCAACAAAAAAGTTATTTCTAAGATGCTTTTATCAGTCAAAATAAATAGAATTTTATTACATCTGAGATAGTTAGCGTCGTGAAGTGGAAAAATCCCTGCCTGTGTTCGTATTTTCTAAAGAAAGACGCTGGAAACTTTTCCCGTCCTTGTTTATATTCGTTTTTTAAGAAGAAAAATGTACATCATGTAAATGTTGATGAAGGGAGAATACAACACTACGATCGCAATAACAAGAGACCTGCGTGATTGTCTCCGCGTGCGTCATTAAGAGAAATGAAACGAAATTATTTGTTTATGCATTTTTCCACGAAAGCCGCTGTGACGTCATAGAACTACTGTCTTTTGTTTCTAATCAGTTCTGAAAGATCAATGTAAGTTGACACTAACATAATAAATTCTACATCAGTGAATCATTGCGTATAATTTGAAATATTCTTATGCCGTTAATTCGGATTGACCCTTTAATTGGTAAATGCGAGCTGCGCACTCAATTTGCCTGCAATTAGCGGAACTTGCGCATAAAGAGTAAAGTTCACTTGACACATGACATTAATTGTCACTTTACAAACACGTCACATCCTTGTCACTTGTGCTGGTTAAAAACGCATTCTTCAACTCACATTCTTAAACACTGATGGATTTTATAACCGAAGATTATGAGTGTTCTTTTGCATTTTCACCTATATCTATACTAATATTATAAGGAGGAAAGATTTGTATTTTTGTATTGGTATAGCTCCAAAACTACTCGCCCGAATTCAAAAATAATTTCACTATTAGAAAGCTACATTATCAATGAGTAAAATAGGCTATATTTTTTACTACTTTTCAATTTCACACGGACGAAGTCGCGAGCAACAGCTATTCTTAAAAAGGTATACTTGCTATTAATTACTATACTAAGAATAAATTGTGGTCAAACTAGATAAAACAGATGAGATCAGTCGATAGGACTTCAATTCATTGGTCAACATTACTGTACGCGTATTATTGACATCAACATCCATTGAAACTGTACACTCATCTACACAATAGTATGTTGTATTTTAATTAACTATTGAATTGAATATTAACATCGAATTCCATTAAAGAAAATAAATATTTGAATTAAAATAATACTTAACGAAATGTCTCTAATATTCATAAAGTTTGGTTGGACTCATAAAGATGCTTGTTACAACGTAACTACAGTTCAACTGATTACGATGACATTAGGCGCTGAAGTATCACATAGTCTGACAGAACATTTACTTTTTTTTTCCCGCGCGGTTGAGTCGCGGGCCAGAGTTTTTTCTATGAAATATTGTTTTGATAGAAAAAGACACTGGCCACCTAATGACTCTTACTTATTTATGAACATTAAACAAATTATTTGTTTTTTACAACATAATATAGTAACTCTATGAATAAATTGGCATTGTTAGAGGTGATAAAATAAATCGAATCCATTATCCCTGTTATGTTTTCAAAGGCGAGGATAATCTCTTTATATTTATGTAAGTATGTAACAAACTCGTTTATTCTTCCTGCAACAGTTACACAACACCGTGTGAACACTTTGTTTCCAAACAAACGCGGAAGACGACGATGTGCCAAAAACTGGTATTGATTTTTTACGTCAATAAAATACAATAAATACAAAACGACGTAGTTACTTAAAATCAAGTTTTAAAGCATTTTTAAATATGTAGATATAATGAGGAAACAGACAAATCGTAACTTAATTAAGGTGAAGTTACTTTCAGGTATTTTCGCTTTTATTTCGTGTCTATTTCAGATCTTGAGTTGTCACATCGGATAATTGAATAGTGTTGTTTCCCACTGTCGGGTGATAGTGTCTTTTGGGTTTAGAACCTCCTTAGTTACGCTTCACTGTGTTCGGGTTATTAGCAATATCCCAAAAGGGGCGCCGGGGACCAGTTTTTGCTCAACACATCTAGCGGTGTGTTTATTTACTGTGCAGTCAACTAGCGCCGGCAACACACCGGTCCAACTGGTTAACTAAATTATTTTGTAGTCTCGTGAGAAATAATCTAGTTTTTAGAGTTCTCTCGTTGTCATAGTTGGAGAAATGCTAGGATAAATGTTAATAATGAGTCCTTGGAATAAAAAGGGAGAAATCTGGATTTCAAATATGGGATATATTTATGTATTTGCTAATTTGTGCTGTACAAGTTTTACTGAACTGGCTTTGACATAGTAGCTTTGTCCATAATTGAGTCTTTTGCTTAACTCTACCTAGACAACGTATTTTGTTATTCTATCATGTGAAGTGAAGGCTTGCGCCAACAATAACCTTGTTATAGTACATTGTTCATTATAGTTTTTATACTGACATCGACAGGAGACAATAGTTAAAAGAAAACAGAATTGGACAATGCCAGTTGTGAGCAACATTTTCTGAATTTTCCGATTCTAATTGACTGCCTGAGAGTTACAACACTGCTTAAGTAATTATGTATATGACGATCTTGGTATCAAAATTATTTATAATTTTTACATTTAATAAATCTTTGCTGTTACAGTGAAGTAAAAAGTCAAGTATGATTTACACTTGGATTGGATCTGTAATTGTTATTCGTAATGATTAGGTAAGCACTATTTTATGTTACTATAATCTAATCTAGGAATACTCCGAGTGGCAATATTTTACTGAAGCGAATCCGTTCAAACCTGGCAACCTTCCAGGAGTTTACTATGAAATATGGATCCCTTATACATAATGTAAAGACATATCTATGTGAATACTGAAGGTTAATTTAGCTATAATATAATACCAGAAGCTTCTAGTTTAGCTGAAAGAAAGACTGGACTAGAAACTATTTTTGATCAGAATGTGTATACAGAACCAAGTATTTATAAAATTTTAGTATGTTTTTGAATGAATTTTAACACTTTATTGAACTGGTTTAACTCGTAATAAAATTCGTTCTGCTGCTACATAGGTAAATGCTAAAAGGTTATAGTTTTTATTTACAGTTTCGATTCTAGTTTAAGTTTTATTAGAAGCGAGCGCTACAATTGCCGGCTATTGTACAAAACTTGTTAAATTTCAATCAAGTTTATGTATAACCATAAAAATTAATTGTTTCATTTTCATCTATGATCTATACTAGTTGTTGCTTGCTTTGCCCGTGTGAAATTAAAAAATGTAGACAATGTTACTCACTGATAAATTACCTTTCTAGCGGAGGAAGAATTTTTAAAATCGGCCCAATAATTTTTGAGTTATTATACATACAAAAATACAAATCTTTCCTCCTAATAGTCTACGATTTTATATAGATAAAACATACAACAGTTAAAGCTGATATAAAATACGTTGAAAAACATGACTTTTAAGCTCTTTGCTTCGTTCTCGAAGTAATTTACGACACATTCAAGGCTATATAATTGTACTGGCGATGGCGCTCCGGGACGGATCGTTACGTGCGATTCATAAAGTTCGTCCCGGGACAAGTCTGGAGGGAAATTAACCGCGAATATGTCAACCGTAATTACTGTACCTACGACATTAAGTTGATAATCATATTTACAAAATTCTGCCATAAAAGAATACGTTAACCATTTCAAATCTATACTAATATTATAGAGGAAAGATTAGTATTTTTGTATGTATATTTCAAAAACTACTGTACCGATTTTAAAAATACTTTCACCATTAGAAAGGTTACTTATCTGTGAGTAACATAAGCTACATTTTTTATTACTTTTTAATTTAACACGGACGAAGTATGAGCAACAGCTACTACATAATATATACGTAAATGTTTCTCGAATTTTCACTTTAATCTTCACAAGAGAATAATAATCTCCACACGCTGATAGTTAACGTGTATTCCCATGAAACGGTGCTTTGAGATTGAGTGGCACACGACAGTTCGTATAACTTAAACATGAAATAGACAATGTCTCCTGCTCTCAAAACATGTTGCCAACATACAATAAACATTACATAAATTAATCCACTGTTAATAAGCTTGTAGTAGTTACTATGACAGAATTATGTTTTAATTATTTCTGAATAAAAAAATGCTATATATTCCTAGTCTATTATTTCTATAAATACATGTTGGAAAACTTTATTCAACTTTTATTTAACTTACAAACTAAGTTACAGACATAAATATGAAAAGATAGAAAAAACGTTGATACTAAGTTTTTCTTCTAAAATAATTTAAACTTTATAACTGTTTCCGAAATTAATATCAAAACTTTGAAAAAACTATGATATTTTTATTTATTGAATCATTGTCGACGATCGTAAATTTTTTTTTTATAAAAATTTGTATCTGTATAAAAAGAAAATATTAACACATGAAAGACATATTGTTAATGTAAAATAATAAATTATATTATTTTATAATCCAAGATAACATTAAGTTAAGAGAAATATAATATTTTTCAATGTCATATTGTTATTATACACTTCATTTGAAAAAAATACATTAGTTTTAACAGTTACAGCGCAAATAATTTTACTAACCAGTCGTTGACCGGCCGCCCTTTGCCCAAACTCTGAGAACTTCGTTACAATGTTGGTATAAACAATCGGGAGATATTTATTATAATGTTGGCACAAGGGGGATGTCGCACTGATTATCCTAAGCCACCCTCAGGGTGCGAGCTACGAGCCGTTCACATTGTCTCAATTAATGTCCCTGTCACAAAAGAGATAGCATATATGAAAACGGAATATTGATTCAGTCTTGTATATTTTAAAAACTCTGTAAGTATTGTGTTTCATTCACTAAATAAAGCAAGCTTCCTAACTACATTTCTATAGTTTTAACTTTACACAGATTGCGTAACAATATAGACAGATACTGACAATTAGTGATGCAATAAAGTGAATGTGAAATAAAATGAGTCTATTTACTATCCTGTCTAGATCATGTAACTTGTGCAGTAATTTTCAGTTGTATATAGACTTGTGCTTTTAAACAGTGCATTTACTGTTGTTCTTTGATTTTATAAAACTGATTTAATTGTTGTTAATTGCTCTGGTTGTACATTGTCTGTGACATCGAGTGTAGGAAACAGGTCATTGCCCTCATTACACGGCACAGAGTATGTAAACTATCAGAGATCGCTGCCTCTGTACGGAAATTAAGTTTTATGGTGTCTTAGTACTTGTTTGTTACATACAATACATGTAATAACAAGGAAGAGTCTACTCTACTCTTTTTATTAATAATTTACTTTCGTATTTGCCTCGAAATATAGAAACAAACGAATATTGGAAGTTTATTTACCCGCGGATCTGATATCCATCAATGACACTGAATAAATGTAATAAATGTACATCAAAAAACAAACAAAATACTGACATATACTGACTCATTAACTGACGAAACTCTTTACGTCTACAGCTTAATGTAAACCTTAAAATATGAGAAATGTCCATACAATTCGATTAAATAACCATAAATTTTTCTCATCATTACGTTCCCATTTGCTTTAACTACGTGTAGACATTCTACTGTTTTTAGTATAAATATTTGTGTAAGTGTAATTAAAGAGATGTCCAAAAGATATGACAATTTAATGGCGTTAATCGATTAAGTTCAAGAGGCAGCGAGTTCGCCGTGACCACAGCGAGGCAGTAATTAAATTAACCTCCATTTTAGTACTACGTTCATTTAATGACACGTAGTGCCGAATTGCTGAAAGACCGAATACAAAAATCTTAATTTGAAACAAAAGAGTAAATGTAATATATTAAAGTAAAACATTTCGGACGAAAAAATAACATCAATTTTCAAATGTCAACTGGTTATAATGCTGCAATAAAATGTTAATAAATGTATCGGAAAATTAAGAGAAAGTAATAAGAAAGCGATGGACCTAAACAGAACTTTAATAATTAATCAAGCATATAAAAATAGGATTTATAATCCAATAGTAAGTCCGTCAAAGTTTTCTCACTCGAGTTACAAAACAATTTTTACATAACTAGAAACAATGGTGGAAACGGTCGCGTTACGGCGCGCTTTTGTGTGACGTCACCACTCGCTAGAATTATCGCCTGAAACGTAACCATAAACGATTCTCATCATAGATTTTAATATAGATTGTCGCTTCAGTTCGTGTCTTACGTTGCATAATGCAGTCATAACACGTAATGGACTGTGTCCACTGACGTTGGCCCGCTAATGTATTTGCAATTCCTCGTGCATACGTTATGATGTGTTATTACTGAACAATGATCGAGCCACACGTACGTAATATCTTTACTGACCATTACATATTACCGTTGACAATCACGTAATATCAAGCAAACATTGTCATTTGCTTCCTCTTGTAAATAAACCCAAAACATTCTCAAGTATCAATAACCAATCTAAACCACCATTACCACAAGATAGTCTAGTTTGAGACGCCCGCATGCGTTTGTTAAAGAAAATTGAAAATTTTCCATTGTGCATAGAAAGTTAATACCTTTGTAATTCTAGTCACCAACCTATGTAAAGCTTGTGGTATGTTATAAATTAATTGAGGAAGCTACATTGGCGATTGTGTTACGCGATCGCAAACGACGTCGTGTGCGGAGCGCGTCATGCATGCGCAACAATTGCCGATAACCTGTGTTTTGCAACAGGCAGGACGCTGCCACAAATGGAGCGTACATGCATAGCAAAAAGTACTTACATGCATTTACTAATATAAAGCAAATTTACATATCTAACTGTGCCTTACGAGTATATATGTGAACATAACATAGGACGGGAATACTCATGCTAGTAAAATTCTAGTTAACGTTTTTAAATGCCTGTCGCTGGCACGTGCAAGTAGCATGCAATGGTTACGACCACGGAAAATAAAAATCTGTAAATAAATTACGAGTACAAAAGCTAATATTTAAATAATGCCACTACCGTTTTCTTACATGGAAGACTTACATAAACCTATTTCATAATAATCTTGTTATAATTAAACAAATAGCCTATGTGTAAACTAAACATTTCCTCATCACTTACGCTTATGATATTAAAGAAAAACCAGAAGTTAGAAGTTATGAGTCACCTGTCCAGCGCCCAGTAGTGCCATAGAGGGCATTGACCTCTGCCGGAACAATGACAGACAAACTGACATTAAATCATAGCGACGGTGGCACAATGCCCAGCGATGATACCGATACATCTGATAGCTTGATATAGAGCTGACAACTTAAATAAATATAGGAACAAAATTAGAGCGATCTATAACGAACGACAAACGTGAAAAATGTGCCTACTGTTTGTCTGTATTGTATCCATTTTTTTAACAGAATATTATGAAATCTATATATAAAGATTTGAATGTTTGGATTTTGGTGTGTATTGAAGTAACTTAATTATCACTCAGTAACATAGGGTTTTTATTTAATTACACGCAGACAATTTGCAAGCCACAGCTAGTTAACAATAACATTGTATTTCAGGATATTCACTGCGTACCAAAAGTTTTACATTTTCTACCGTGTCAAAATATCAATTCCTTTTCAGTCATGAAGATCTTAAAAGAGATTTGCCTGACGATAGTCAATATTAAATAGTAATGTGTGTCAGTCACCGGCAATGCAGGAAACCTGTGCTTTTCCCGGTCGGTTGCGTGCGACACACGTTGCGTCAATTCGGATCGTTCTCTTGCAACAGATACAACAGCCTCTTGTGCAATGATAGACAAGTTTTCGCCAATACAACTAACTTTAGCCATACGTTAACTATTCCATATCGGAACATCTGTGCAGGGAGTTTGTTGATTCAAATTACACATTGCGAAAGAATTATGGACTGAATTAACTGCATTATTATAATACTGCATTCTGACTGAAGTTTAAAAGTCTAAATTACTTTCAATCCAGACCGTGTTTGCTGATCGAAATATTTTTTTGTATGTTGTATTTATTTTTATTTACAAAATTAAGTGCATATAACTGATTTAATGAGACATATTAAAACATCAAAATGTTTTTACTTACGTTGGCATCATACGACTTCCACATGGCGTTTCTAATCCGATTTTAGCAGGTCATTACCAGTGCTGCTTACGTAAGGATGCTTTTGTATTATAGTTGCTGTAAATCAGATGGGTTTTGAACTCACAAGAAATTGTTATTGATAGATATTGTCATGAAAAGATTTTGTTAAAAATTTACATTCATTTTTGCCGCATTAAAATATCGCTTACGCAATTCTTAGCGAGGTAAAATCTGCTACAAATTTATAAACGTAATTAATGTGAATTGCTCAACAGTAAATATGTTACGAAACATTTCGCCAGAGACCTTGATTCCGCGAAAAACTTATTTATTCAACGGCAACTTATGATCTTCAAAAGTATTCATACGTTTTCAGATGTTACTAAGTATAAATATTTACAAAATCATATTTTTCACTTGCGGTAACAATCTATATATTGCAAGATGATGTTTATATACAAATTACTTTCTGACGTTTAAAATTATATCTCAATATGACTACTGACAATTGCCTGGTTTAATTACAAACGGATGAATTTTGTAATCAAGGGGTAAAATAAAAATGTCCGTGTTTTAGAAAAAGATACATCTTTTCGTCAATAATTAGGATAAAATGTGTACTGATCGTATATAAATAGCAAAGGATGTATAAATTTACAGGGGAAAGTTATCTTCCTTGACTGGAAGTCGTCCGTTCGATAAAGTTGCTCCTAGCCGCTTAGTACTGTCGCCCACATAAAGTCTATCGTCTCAACTGTCATTGTGCCTGGGATTAGAGTATATTCAATGCTCTTTTTTGATAGACACTTTAAATTTGATGTCTCATTATGTAGACCACTAATGGTTATGTAAAAACGTCTTATATTATTTGATTTAGATAAAATCATGATCTACTCATAATGTTTTTTATCATTCGGCGAACCAAATTTGTTGAATTCATAAACATTACATTTACATAGTTATTCGTAGAAAAACTTTATTTTATATGCTTGATTAGATGTATATTTAAGTGTTATCTACGTTTGATACATAATACACACATAAATATACATTTAAGTGTACATTTTGTTTATACTTTAGTAATTTCTGATGAGCTGGAAATTGTACTCAATACAAAAACATATATGAAATAATAATTATCGTTGGCAAAAAAGGCAAATGAAACAGTTTGATTGATAGAATCATTTTTATTAATCAATCATCATTTTGATGTAATATAATTTTGATAGCTTCAACCTTGTGGGAAATACTCTGTGTATATAATTAACTAATGACTTTATATAAAGAATATGAAGAGCAAATTATATAATGTGCTATATTAATGATTTGCAAACCAGAAAGATCAAAGTAATGCTTCAAGGTCTTAACTAATCAAAAAAAGCCTTGTGTAAGTCTTTCTTGTAATACTTCTGAAAGACATTCATTAATATATTACGATGTTTTTAAAATATCAATTACAATTTTTGCCTAATCAATTTGTAAATTAAAATACTCAAAGCATAAGAACCGAGACGATAACCACCACTTAGCCTAATCGGTGAAAACGTGCTCCAAATGTATTACGTAATTTCACAAAACACTACACAAAAATGTCGATCGTCGAACACGTAGAGGTCAACGACCTGCACACTATGTAGTGGACAGAATCTCAGGCTAAGATAAAAGTGAAAGCTATAAACAAGTAGTAGACGTGCGAGCAACGCCGCGTGCTTACTCTAGTGGCTCTCGCAGGAAGCGAAGCGCGGATGATCGCCGCACGCACGAGAGAAGGAATTTTTTTAGAAACTAAAATTAAATTAGTGAAAATAGTGATTAACTAGATGAAAGAACAATCCACTTTCTTCTTAATATGATACTGAATATACAGATTTTATTTGGTTTAGTAAATAAAATAGATCTTTCGCAAAAGTAATGAATTGCAGTTAGCCTGTCGTATAATCTAGAACTTTAGGAGACGTTGTTTTGTTGTCCGCCAAGGCGACGTTTTTGTCACAAACTGCGCTCAATTGACACACTTCCTAATTCCTAAACTGGCTGTGAACAAGTCGTTTACTAGAGCGAGTAGGAACTGATATTTCATGGAATAAATTTACACTACTTCATATAAATCAATGATATAGGAAATTTAAACAGTTTTTTTCCATACGAAACACACACATTAATCATGCATAATTTATAATCTTAGAAACATATCTATAGTGATTTTAACATCATTTTAATTTGTAATTTGTTATTATGAATAAACATAGCGAATTACTTTAACGCATATCTTTTTATTTACAGGAGAAAGCTGCATAGAGAAGCCCTTGGCGACATTATGGAGGAATTACCAGCAGTCCACGAAACCGGACGTCGTGATGAAGCTATCCGTCACCAACTCCGGCTTGAAAGGCTTCACCAAAGAGCACGGCCTCACCGAGTACTGGTCGCACCGCATCACCTACTGCGCCAGCCCACCACACTATCCTAAACTATTCTGCTGGGTGTACCGGCACGAAGGGAAGAAACTAAAACACGAGCTGCGCTGTCACGCCGTTCTCTGCACCAAAGAATCCGTGTCAAAGAAGATAACCGAGGAACTACAGTTTAAGTTAAAGCAGGCGCTAGTCGAATTCAAAAAAGACAGAATATCCAAGCAAAACGCTAGGCTAAGTCTCGCCAATAGTGTATACGATAACCCGAGCATGCCGCGCAGAAAGATACTGCTTAGTGTCGGCGCTACGAATTACCGACCGCCGCTGGAGAGGTCCAAGTCTGCCCCAAAACTCGGAGCCATTGAGGAGCTATGGTCTGAGGAGGACGAGGAGGAAGCCGAGATGAACGCGAAACAAAACTCTTGTAACTTGACTTCCGATGACATCGGCATCACACAAACTTTGGATAGGCGACGACAGGAGTCGAGGTCTCCGCGCAAGTTGTCGTGTCCCGACGGCTTTATGAACAGAATGCAACAGGAACCTGCGGGAAATTTACAAACAACAGATGAGCTGATTAATCTTCTAGTTAAGGAGAGCCAATTGAAGGCGGCAAACGACAGCCGCAATGAAGCTAGTCAAAACGAAACTGAAAAATCTGATCCTACACTGCAACTATTGGGGGCGATCTCCGAAACGCACGAAAATATGGACAACACAATTAACGTCGACGACGTTCGAAAGAAATTGCAAACACAAAGTAACTTCCTCGTCACGGACAGCGACGACGGATCTGTTTCTTCGGGCTGCGAGACCGCGAGCACGGTCACCTCCTCGGACGCCGAGCCTTCGTCGCTCCCTTCGCACTTCCCCCACGAAGAAATAAAGGAAATCGACAGCGACGAAGACAGGTCTTCTATATTTGAGAGAGTTCAAGTATTTAAACGTGCCTCGTTTAGAGATAACTTAGATTACACTAATTCCATTCAAGTAATCAATGACGAAGAAGAGAGTTTGAAGTCGATTCCTAGCGATGAAGTGAACCATGTACCTATAGGAGAGCGCAATGGGTTCAGGCGACGCTCGACATACCCGCCGCTACGAACCGACACCTCCGCGATCACTGACCTTGAAGGTAAATTTGAATCGCTACTCGACAACCTGACAGATATGGATAGTCTCAACTCTATTAATGAAACAGAAGTCTTTAATAACATAAATAAAAATGCAAGTGACAACGACAGCGCTTGCAGCGATGAATCCGGTTATTCAGAGTTTTTAGACAACGGAAAAGAAAGTATTATCGGCAACACAATAATGGTTTAGACGCTTAAATCGCTTGATGTTACAGCTGTTGCATTAAATGTAGTTACACCTTAGTTATCTCTCGAGTTAGTCGTAAGATATGTATAAATTTGAGATTTTTGTAAATAACAGGGTACGCGATGTACTTCATCCAGTTGATGTATTTTTATTTTTTTAGATTTTTGTATATATAGTTATTTTAAAATGTAAAATTTATTTCATTTATGTAAAATATTTGAGATTTTTATTTGTTTTGAATGACCGCGTCTTTACAATTGTCCGTATTTATTATATTGTTTCAATAACTTACCATACGATAACTTAGCTATGTCGTAACTTACGCGAAGGTCCGTAGATACTTAGGTACATTCCATGTTTCGTCACACGCACTCGGGTCATTCATTAAGTAATTGTAAGTAGTGAGGAAAATTTTGGAGAAAATAAACTAAGAAAGCGACATAATAAACGGTCTCTTATTTAATCCTTTGTTTCTTTTACATAATAATTATACAAAGAGCGGGCGCACACCTATCACTAAACTATCGCACATTAGTTGTGTGATTGTCGATTGTTTTGCAATCCATTCAACTGTTTATTGCACAAGTAAAAATCAAGTAGTATACGCACTTCCATACAGCTTATAAGCAAAGCGAGACTAAGCAATTGTGGGAAAGTTTAGTTCCTGGTGTGCGCACGCACTTACTATTTTCATTTACACACCTACTTTGACTTAAACCCAAAGACGTATCTACCAGCCGATAGTTTCTTATGGGGAAGCAAGAGAAAGTGATCATAAGAAACTAGGTAAAGGTCGAAGAGTGATCCATCTCTACAACTTGTTGCTAAACTATTTCACTACGATGTAGAATGTGACCACGAGAGGTGGTGTAGCAACACATGTTCATTCAATAGCTACGCAATATACTTACTGCCGAATACTGAAACTCAATTTAAATATGTAACAGCTTCTTAAATGATTACATCCACGCTTGAACTCTTACTTGTTTTATTTAATTCCTTACAAATTTTGACGTCCATCAAATTGTAAGCGGCGTTTACGAAGCGTTGAATTTAAGATGCGTTTCTTTATTTGGCCGTTAATAATTGGAGTTCAGTTTCTTTCAATTCTTACATCAAATGTTTCTCTTATAAAGTATTCTTAGGACACATGGAGGCTGTCGAATGATTACTGTTTGGTGAGTTATTGTAAGTATTGTCAAAATTAATATTTAAACATGATATGTAAGAGATAGAAGACATTTTTAATAAACATACTGGAAGACGAACTTGTATCACTAGCATTACAAACGTCAAGGTGTGATTGACAATTCGTTCCGCAGCTTCATAATTAAATTGCATGACAATTATGAAACAAAACACTCATGAATTATTAGCTTGCAAGCAGTAAAATGGGTGTATTTTAACTACGGCTAGTGTTACGTAAAACATTCAGTTGCATAATATCTTTGAAGAGTATTATTACATACACACGTGTAAAATCGAGTTCGTTGACGTATCATTTGTGCTAATTAATAAACAATTATTATTATGCATAACAAATGTACATAATATTGATTATGTTAACCGTTTTATAAATCTGCTCTGAAGACTTATTTTATAAACTGTTTAAAAGATAACTAAATTACGTCATCCTCATATTATAAATGCGAAAGTTTAGATGATGGATATTTGTCGAGTTTGGCTGAAATTTGGAATAGATGTAGAACATAGTTTGGTAAAACACATTGGCTATTTACTTTTGTTGTTTTATTAATCCACGTGGAAGGAGTCGCGGGCCAAAGCTAGTTTAGAAATAAAGTTAAGCATACATTTTTGACGATCACAAGTATTTTTTATATCAGTGGAAACCAACGGTCATATTTTCTATATCAGAATAATACCGACTAAATATACCAGTCATATCGCATTTAATGTTTTCTCAAAGGTTACTTTTGCATAATGGTTAGTAATAAAAGGGGTAATGAAAATCTTAGATCTCGCCTCAGCTATATCGAGTTAAGGCAATAAAACTTAATGTTCTAAACGTAATTACAAATGAGAGGTTAGGTTCCGCAACGTGTGCGGTGATGCGGCGATAGCACGCCTATGTTCTAGAAGAGTCGATGTCATTGGAAAATTTCTCAAAACGATTTAACGCAAACGATTAATGCTTTACTAGAATTGCTTTGGTGGAGACACTAGTGAAAATTAAACTTCTCTTTCGTTGACTGATTTGCTTTCAGCCCAAAATAAATATTTAACAAATTACCATGGTTTTTCTTTTATGTTATAAGGAGGCAGACGAGCAAGCGGCCACTTGAATGTACCCAAAAGGAAAGCGACAGCTGCCCATAAACCATAAATAATGGAGGAGTAGACGCACATAAAGAGGATATTTTCCCTTCTTATGCGTCTCCTCCACCATCAAATCCAATTTTCCTTCCCATTATTTTCTCCCAAGAAAAAGGTGGAAAGGAAAAGGGACTAAAATAGTGACAAATTTGTTGCATTAAAAATAGATTAATAAATCCTGACAAACAGAATACGCATAAAAAAATGCTTTCCGAATTTAATTTTATTAATTGGTAATTTTCAGAAATGTTTCGGTATATCGTTTACCTCAATTAAATGAATTATAAAAATTAACCTCAGTCGATACATGCTATGCCTGTCATGGTCGGTCACCACACTGCCTTCCTCGATCGAATGCCAATTATATAGTACATAATTGGCTTCATTTTTAACAAGTACTTTATCACCAATGTCCTTGTCAACGACCGTAGTACCTTGGAGATCCCTTTTCCTGTTTGTTTCAGAATCCTCAATGAAATCCACACAACGATCACATTTTACCTTAACAATGTAATTTTTAAATACAATAAAAGAAACCTTTATCTATACTAATAATATAATAAAGCGTGAACACATACTTCTTTGTGGCGTAAGATGTCAGCAGCATGTTTTTGAATAATTATTTTTTCAATAAAAAGCCCTACACTTACATCACGCTTTAGGCTTATATTTTCGCGCTACTAAACTTAGTAGGTAAATAAATTGGATCAAAACCTTAATGTAGGAAAGAGACCATAAGCTACGAGGTGTCAACATCAAGGAAGCAAGATTGCCATGGTAAGGTAATTGATATTTTGACATTTGCGATTGAGAATTTGACAGATGTAAACAATAAAATACAGTTTTTAATTACATGCGGACGAAGCCGCTCGGAAACAGCTATATATTTATACAAGAACTTCTGGTCTGCTGATTCTTTGAATTCAGATTTGTTTACATAAACATATTGTTGATTTAACCGATATACGAAAGGTTCAGATAGGTTTTATAACAATACTTTGCTTTCATAAGAATTCAAGAAATACTTCCTGTATAAGTTCTTTGAAATGATGTTTTTGATATTAAGAAATTATTTGTTGAATAAATATCAGATAATTTTTAAAACAATACATCAATTAAAATTTTGTTAAAGTGTCAACAACGAAATAGCATAGGAGTTGAGGGTTTATAAGAATTGCAGAAAAGTGTATTGATATCTCTGTCTTTTACAAAAAATGTGAACGAGATGGCAATATATTACAACACAGGTGTTAAAGTTAAGATACACCCTAACCGAAACACCACATGACTCGGCCAGCGTTACGAACCATGACTATTTCTAACCCCTTTGAGATCTCTGCTTTGACCCACGAGTCATATAACATGTGTGAAATATAATCTGTAAAATATAACAAACACGATTATTGAACTAATTTCTCAGATGATTTATTAAGAAATAACTTTCGCTCGCAACCGCCTAGAATTATAGAAAAAAAACAAAAGCAAGTAGCCTATGTGTTCTTTCAGACTATCCAATACAACTATGCTAAATTTTATCTAAATTCGTTCAGTAGTTTAGGCTACTCTCTAACATTCAACCATCTAGGCTTTCGTATTTATAATCTTAGTATATAGTAAGATAGTGGCTTAGAAAGTTTGACCGCTATCCTGAAGAAAAGGTTATTGGTAGCCTTATGTTATTCCTGACGCTTCACAATAGTGTTACGAATCAGGAAACATACAGAAAAAGTACCGTATGTGCCAAACATAAATCATGTTTTTTATATTTCCGTGCGTGCGATGTTGAACTTTCCACGTGAGCTTTCAACTTTTCGCAATGCGGAACGGAACTGATTGCTTCAAAACATTACTTTTTAAATTGACTTTAAAAGGCTTCAGGGATATTATATTACAGTAATTAATTTGTAGTGAGTTTAGTTTTAGTTTTTAATTCTTTGTCATGTAAAACTTTTTTTTTTTATTATAATGTTGTGTTAGCCTGTAAGTGTATCCATGATATTGTGTTTTAGTTATAATTACTTTTCTTCATCATACAGAACTTATTTCATGTGATACGTTGGCTTCCTATTGAAAATAAATAAATAAATAAATAAACTTTCGGGACTGTCGTAATTATTCCAGCATCTAATATCGGGTTTCTTATCTTACTAATATAATAAATGAGAAAGTTTAGATGGATGAATTTTTGTTGGATTTTGACATAGTCGTAGAAGATAGCCTGGAAGAAAATTGGCTACTTACTTTTTTTGCCACAAGAACGGTTTCGCGGCGAAAGTTAGTCGTAGAATAAATTTCAAATAATGTGTTATGTCAAGATACATCTGGTTCAATAAGGTCAATTGAAAATTCACCTATTCTTATAGAACGTGAACCGCCCTATACTCCGTCGCGAGCGGTGTTGTGGAGGCGTTGCCATGACAACGGCCCGGTTCGGTTCCCGGCCAAGGCAGCACCGTGTCATTGACCGCTTAAACTAATTCCGGCTGTGATTCTGTTTGCAATGGCTGCACGATTAAACTGATTGATTTTTTATAAACTATCATTTGCTTATTGGTAGGTGAAGATGTGACAATACATTACTTAGGAATACTTAAGTATTAATGCTAATGCTTAAAGTGTGAATTGCTCTACAATAAAGGTTAACGTATTATAACTCTTTACCAACTAACGGATTAATTACACGTATGTTTTTATCGCGCCTATTTATCTATCATTCATGTTTATTGTTTTGTACAAAATCAATGTAAATTGAATCATTTTACGTCGTAATAAAGCTTAAATTATATGTGTATAATAGATTAACGGATTACTTTATGGGTCAGTTAATAATTGTATAAATAGAGCGATTTTAACTCTTGCTTGTTTTGAAACGGAATTACGCTTGTGAACATTGCTATATTTCGCGATGTGTATGGCACGATGTTCAGTGAGTAAGATGTTAACTTTTTAGTATACTAAAGGCTTTTTAAAACTTTAGTGAATAACTATAAATAACAATCAGATATGGAACATTTCAAATAAATATATTTCTTGATAAATCATTTTTATGAGTATTTGCTATTACGTTTTATTAGGCGCTTTGAAAGTATAAGTTCATATAAGTTATTTAAACATTTCCAATTTTAAAATAACGGTTTAGCTATGATTAATCACTACTTAACTGTATTAAAGCTTATTTAAGTTAATTTAGAATTGGTCATGTGTGTGTGATGCATAAAATTCGACAATACTTATAATATGAAAAAATGGAGTCTAAAACCCGAAATGTGTTTTGTTTCTCATGTGTACAAAAACTAATTATTTTCAACGAATCAAAGTAATAAATGAGTCATTAAATGTTTGATTGATAAATCTACTCTTTGTTTACAAAAAAAATCACATTTAAATTTCCTGTAATATTGTTAGAAAACAGCGCCATCTTGTGACAATTTTATAAATGTTGATGACAGTCAACAAAGCAATTGTTAACAGGTTTATAGAACGTATCAATAGATGTCGCTTTCAAATCATTGATTTCAAAAATTTTGAAACGCTTTAATCACGCACTCAATACAGAGAGAATTTACAAGAGAAAAAAGAAATTTAGATGACAATTTACATTCAATGGTAAATTCCTTGGAATCGGAGTATAAAGTTGACAATATTAATTTAGTGCTGGACTTTGGACTTTCAAAGCAAGCAATTTTTTGATAACTCGTGCAACGTAAGAAGTGCAAAGTACGTAATTCTATTTTTATTAACTTAATGTGGTCATGTAAGTACGCTTGATTGTATGCGGAGTAAATGCCAACACGGAAGTCCAGTCTGCAATACTTCTTTGAAAATGAAAAATGAACATTGTACAATTTATCCAATAGCTATAAATAGACGTGAAGCTTAAAATATTTGAAAATTAAAAGGCACAAGTTGTCATCGTTACACTTATTAACACCAGAAGCGATATCCTGCTGCGCCAGTGTGGACCCACAATTGTCCACCAAAATATTTATTTCTGACTACCTATTCATCTTTTGTATCATTGTCTCACCTGTAGGGGGCGCTGTGACGGATTTATTAGCTTGCACAAAGCGACAGGTACTACAAACCCGGTGGCATATCGGAACCTGCTTCAATTCGTTTCTAAGAAAGCGGCCCCTGGTGTCGGCGGCGTGTAATTAAGCTACTACCGCTTTACGTAAGCTTTTATGATAGGTGGCTTATTGTTTTTAACATCTTAGTTTTCAATTAAAAAGGTAAAGTATCATGATACACAATAACTAAGCTATCCATCGGAAGACGTGGAAATACTTTCATAGTTTTATAATGTACGAACAGTCTGAAACAAAACAGCAAATTACCTCCAATTCCTTCTTTGCTAT
>NW_013525024.1:3692182-3699825 GCF_000836215.1 Papilio polytes | reverse complement strand
CCACGTATCCATTGTACACCTTCGTCTGCCAATTGCGCAAAGATTTTACACAATTGATTTTTTTGTGTTATTTTGATTCATTTAGAGACACCCAATTGTGTATTAAAGTGCTACTGGAACTTGTAGAAACAATATGAATAATGGCTATTTCTTTAATAGGAAACACACTCATTTTTTTGGTTATTGTTTAGTTTTTCTTAAAAACTAGTACTTAAAGTTACTCCTTTTTATTCACGTATACTTTAAAATTATTTTATTCAGTAGGTTACAGATTGTAAATTATTTAACAGTACTGTGAATTATCTGGATGGAGCAGGGCGATAGTAACGCCCCCTGTCACATACGAATCATCGAAGCCCGTCATTATTGTGCACAGCCTGTGTTTAAGGTTGAATCTGGTCCACTGTCTGTCAGCGAACTGTCCCAGAGTACTTATTGCAACGACTCGTGCAGATTCGATTTGCATTCATCTCAACATGTTCAGTTCGACATTCGAATATTTTAATAATAATTTGAGTCTTAAACTATCGCAATGTATACTTTAAGAAGAACAAACATCAGTAGGGAAATAAATATTTGATAAAGTGTTTTGATTTATTTTATAATCGCGACTATTCGGCATAAAGTACACTGTAAAAATTCATACAATTTTGTTTTTAAGTGTTACACAAATTAAAAATAGGATAACATATTGAAGACAGATATAATAGTAAAGAATCCAATTGTCCCAGCATATTAAAAAAGTTCGCTTTGGTGAATTACTCGTATAACCTTGTTTGAATAGTATTGCAAAATTGTTCGCACCTCGTACTCGTATAATTGGCCTGCGGCACATTGTAATTAAAGCATCTGAACGTGAATACTGTACTTGTCACTTTACTTCTGGTATTTTAATTGTCTTTATTATACTGTTATCAGAAAGAGATGAAAGTGATTCAACGATGTGCAACTTTTAAAAAATTCGTTGTCCGTGTAATAAGAGCCATTGTCGAAAGTATTATGGATATTTTACTTGGAGTATCGGATTGTTAAAGAACATTATTAAATGTTCTATTGATTGTTTTAAAGGCCATAAGGACTAAACCTTTTTTTAAGAAGAAATGTAACGCGTGCGGATTACGGTTATAAACAAACCAAAAAATGCAATAAAAGATTTTCAATAGATGCTAACTTCGGCCCCGCACATGTGTTTCTTGTTTAACCATGAACGGAATTAGGTAAAATATTGACAGAGAAAAAGATGCGTTCAAACGCAATGATTATGTGCATTGAAAGGAAGAAAGCATGATATTATGACAATTCTTTGTTTAAGGAGTAATTGCTTTTACAACATATGTTTGTAAAACAATGCAAACTTTTTTAAAATGAAAAACAAACAATTAGATATGCTTGTTTAAATTTTAAAACATTCAACTATATGTTAAAAAGCCTTAGCTATAGTGCATATTGCTCTGAATAAGAAAAAGAATGGTGTTTTAAATGTTTTTAAAGAATTTACGACTAAAAAAAACTGTCAAAGAAGATTTTATCGAGCAAATAATATACAGTATTTTTAGGTTATATGAATATTTTAATATGGAATATTCCCATTACTAAAACAGTGATAAAAGTGTTTGATTTAGATCGACGATATGGCAAACTGTTTTATTTTATTGAATCTATCGATTTACATATCAAAGGAAAATCTCCGCATGTTCCGTATTATCAAACTAAGCAGACCTGATTGTCGCGAGGAGAAAACAGCGAACAGCGCCATCTACTTGAGGTGCCGAAAACTGTCAAGCTGGCGGACATAGCACACAGCTATTGGACTATGACACACATAGCATGCGAAATAAATTATTATTAACAATTGAATAATCTTAATATTTACAGCATTTGACAGTTTTAGTAGCTAATAGCCGATATACTGCTAGTTTGAAGCATTTGAAGCAAATATCAAAACGGTTAAAATGTACTCCTAAATTTTATAAATGGAATAGTAAAAGTTGTTAATAACATCTATAGAAAATAGTAAATATATTTGAATATGAAATATAGTACAACTGCAGGCAACTCAAATATTTCCATAACATTAAAGAAACCGCCTTAAAAATTCTACCTGTCATATTTACAATACTGTAAACAGACTCAATTACCCAAACAGCAATAAAGTAATAAATTTTTATTCAAACAGACATTTGAACGCAACTGTTTTTATTTAAACCTTTACAATATCAGGTATGTTTGTTTATAGAGGCCGCAATTTCGGTGGTGCCGTGACTAAACGGTCAATACACGAGTGACCGTTACTAATGGCAGCTCAAGTTAATTCTTCAACTTTAAGCAACTATTCCGCTGACTGTAATAAGGTTGGCTTAACGGATTTTGTCGAACCACCAAAGTGATGCCGCCCAAGTGATTCTTTTTGTTTACATAACTTATATTTGTAATGAATAACAGTAATTAATTTTACAATGTCTGTCAGTTTTAAACAAAAGTTAACTTTTACATGTGTTTGTTTAACAGAAAATATTTTAAACAAATCTATCCAATACTCAGCAAAAGACAACATAAAATAGTAAGATAATCTTTATAGCGATGGTGGCAAAATAAGCCGAAGAACTCGTATCAATAAATAAATAGCTGTTTTTTTTACAATTAATTGGATTACTGACAAGTTTATCACAATTGTTTGTGCTTGTGCTTTTATGAAATATATTAAACAAACAAATCGTATAATTTATTCGAAATAGAGGTTCGACTTGTTAGTACACGCGTTGAAGTCTTTTGTGTGCAGTGCTACGAAGTCTTGTAGCTAAAACGATGAGTGTAGAATTTCTTTAGGCTTTTAGTAAATTAACGTTTAAGTTATGAAAGGCAATAATTGTGGAAATGTAAATTAAATTGTTATAAAAAAGCGTAACTAATACAACTGTTACTTTAAATTTTATTAAGAAATTTCACATTAAATGTGAACTAACAAAAAACGGTAAAGTAGAATGAATCTTTAAAGAAAACGTGTTCAACATTGTCTATTCGGACGAGAATTCTTCGCATTTTTCGCCGACTTGAATATAATTCGGTGTTGCGAACCTCAGTGGGCCGCTTTACACCGTTAGCGCTCAGCGAGCGGCAGAATCTAGTACGAACGTAAATCTTCAAGCACTTTGTCCGAATTACGAATGTACTACTTCGGTGTAATGTTTAACATCGAGTTGTCGATACTCAATGTAAGAAGAGGTTAAATTGTCTTTTTATGTACTTTTTTATTTTATTACACGGGTTTATGTTTATTTATTGTATGAACATGTTTTTATCATTTATAAACAAGCGTTTGGCCGCGTTTCCAACGGATGTAAGAACGCACCTTTCAGTTTTCTGTTAAGTGTCTCAAAATTTTCTTTTCGAATACAATTATTATTGCTTTTGTAGATTCAAGACGTCTTTTTATTTTAACAATTTAACGACATATAAGACATTAAATAGAAAACGTGTCTACTCGCTGTGGACAGGCTTACATGTTTGATGATGTTTTAATGGAGAGGTTGGCGGCAGTCGTTTAGCGACCGCTAATTATAAGGAGTTACCGCTTTCTTAGACACCTGTTGTAGCCTTACACAGGCCCACTAACACTGTAAGCTTTTATAATCTTAAATAACAATTACAATTTGATTTAACAATTACTTAATGATTTTAAAATGGTAAATAAGATTTATTGAGAAGTAAGATTGAATAGAGTAGGCATTTTGTAATCTACCATTATTATTATTGATTATAAATTGGATGTAATGCGCAATTCTTTACAATAGGAACATGTGACAGTAAAATAGACAGATGACCAATTGGCAACTTTAACAAACGCAAATCTACGTCGTGGATGACCCAAAATCAGTCTATCATTTTAATAATAAAGTCGACTGACACGTTCTCAGAAATCGTAGCTATGAAAAAACTTACCTACATAGTTGGGCCCGATTTTAGAATAACGGAGCGATGAGATGTTCACTCGCGAATTGGGAGTCGAACAGCGACCCCTGGCGGCGCATGACGACATATTGTGCAACCACGCCTCATGTAACGGCACATAACGTATTCGCACGTGGATACATAGATTTCTTATAAAACGTTTATCAGAACATCCATTAAGTTTAAAATTTTACTCTTCCTTGACATAGTACAGGAAGACGGAAAGTATGAAAGAAAGAAACCATCCAAGAGAATATTTCTAGGTAGTGCGAACATTCACATATGCTGAGTAGTAAGTATCTACGTAAGCCAACCCTCTAAGGAAAAAGCGAGGATAAGATGACATCCTGTCAAACAGTGTGGAATGATATTGAGGTAGTATTTAGGTATAATCTTTTCATTCTGTAGAAGATATTCCTAGTGCTATTAATACCTGAATAAAAAATGGAACATGAAATAGACAATACCTGTCAAACAATGCTAAATAAAAAGACATGAACTAATAAAACATGTCAAACACGTTGGTATCGTGTTTAGCGAATTATTTTCCTCATGTAGAACAAAGAGGAGCTCAGAGACACAAAGGATCGGACCAGACTGCGATCGGAAGTAGGGCAGTGTGTCGCCAGCGTTAGCTAGCAACCGAATTCGTAGCCTCTAAGCATTGTGTGGGACAAATTAAAAGAATAGGCGGGGAAGGAAAATTAGGCATATTATTAGTTATACTTTACTAACACACATTTTGAGAGAAGCAGACTTTTCCACTAATTTGCAATCGTAGAAAAATAATGTCTTCAAAACTAAAGAATAGTGGCTTAGGCACTGCGAGCGGTCCTCTCTCAATCCGCTAAATGTGTTCGTTCGGCAACCCGGAGTAGTGTATAGGAGAACGATTCGCGAGCCATCCATCTTGATAATGACGGGCTACCGCACAATGTGTTACATTTGATGTATGGCACCATACAACGGTGCTGGATAACGAGTAATTACGAGCGAAATATTACCGGTACGAACGACACGACCCATTGCACCACTTTATGCGCCCGCTTCATGCTAATTTCGCTCTTATTCCGAAGTGGATTACAATGATTAATGCGTGCCGATTTAATGCGCCGTGCCTCATCTGTGTTGGACAGTGTACGTGGATGTTCGGGTTAACTGCTGATGAATTGACTTTTCAACGAATTCATATCGAGGTAATGTCATACATTTAATGTTATGATGAGATAAATTTTATTCGTTTTCGATTACTGTATTCCTATTTACATATCATTTCCTAACTTAACAAGTTATAACAAATTTTAAGTGAAATGTTACGAACCAGATCACGCAATTTTGTCTGTATACCAATGATTACAAAACGATAGCCATGTAAATTGTAAAAAAAATGTTTTTGTAGGGTAACAAGAAAAGGTTTATTATATTTGAGGCAGTAAGTCACATGGACGTATTGTTTCATCTACAATAGTTGTTTTCAAGAAAAGGGTTACTTATTAGCATAAGTAACCAAAGGGATGTAATACTAAGCCCGTTGAAACTAAGTGATTTTTTTTTAATTTAGTTACTCAATAAAACACAGTTAAGTAAAAATAAATACTAGTGGATAAAAAATTTGTTTTTTTTTTGTTGTTCTTGATATAATAAAAGTATCCAGTGTTGAATGGAAATAAACATTAATTTTAAATAATGCATAAATCATGAATAGTAAAACTATTTAATTATAAATTAAACATATCTAATTAATGTAAATTGGCTCTATCAGAAGTCGGATAACGGCTGAATTTACCGTAAATTAGCGATCTAGTTTCTGAAGCGGTGGAACATTTTTATGAACATTTCGTTGTATTTTCGGACAGCGGCGTTTTGCGGTTTATGTATGAACTAAAAACGCATTGGTCTGCTCGAAGCCGCAATTGGTGTTATACCCCAATAAAGCTACCGTAACAAACCATAATTATCGTTGAAATTCTATATTTGTCAAGTAATACGGTGCCAATACATACGATACATTTTTGACAGAAAAGGTTATTGATCGCGGAATAGATTCAATTATTGAGTGTTCATATTTTGAATTTGCTTAAAAATATTTAATCCTGACCCTAAATTTATTATTTATCTTAAAATGTATTACTTATAAAGACATTTCTTTAATTATTAAATGAACTATAGTGTCTTAAAATAACATTTGTATAGATAAAAATTCATTAAAACACTTACATACTCGTCAAATACATTAACCTTCTTACCACCGGAGCGGTACAAAAACAAGGTATATGTCAGAGTGTTAAAGTTTGCACATTCTATACAGAAACTGCACAAGATCTTTAGAGTTTAATGATTTTTTTAATAATATCGACTGACATTAATTTAAAGAAAATAAGGTATTGACTATAGATATATCGCACACATATACTGTGAAAAAAGACCTTGTTTGTGTTTCAGTAATGAAAACTCGGTTTAAAAATGTAAATTCGGTTTTCAATCAATTATGTTTATAATATTGTTACGACAAAATATTAATAAATAATAATAGTCTCCAAATTGTTTTAAAATTCCGACTTCGTTTACCAAGCTATGTTAGATTCGTTTCAGAACTCAGCCGCTATTAAGATTTTTAAGAAATACGAAAAAACAAACTTGCGAGGGATTATCTGTTACTGTTTACTCTTTTTCTCAGTAACTACTTTCTTGTAGGCAACGGTATCAAGTTGTATGACGCCGAAATTGTGCTCTTCACGTATTACCGTACACCTGGGTACACAGGTCATCCTGTCACATTTCCGCACGTTTATACGATTGTAGTTCTAAAGGCATATATTTTAAAGCTTGTATTTCTTTAAGTTAAATGTAGTTTGAGTAATAGTTGCGTTGCCGAGTGTAAGTCGGGATAGTATCGGGTTTTTAGGGCATTTTTGACATTTCTCAAGTGCATAATGTATGCGGAACAATATGTTTGACTTTGTAATACGTTGTTTTATTTGTTAAAATGGACATAATTAAAATTGATATGTTGCTAATGTCAATTTAAATTTGGACTTGTTTTGTTTTTATGTTTTGTATAGCTACTTGTGTCAGTTTTTACGGATACGTAAACATCTGAAATTGGAGTGTAATTAAATATGACATTACCAACGCATATTAACATCTTATTTTGTTGTTTGTATCTAAGATGACTATAAACTTTTAAGGGAGAACTTGTAAATAATTGAACCATAAAAACTGTATAATTAAAAAAGTTAACAAAGTCGCCAAAAGTGGATGTTCGCTTTTGCGAAGCTTAACTCGATTGTGATGTGGAAATCGTGTAGCACATTCTATTATACACATAATTGCGACATAAAGAAGAGAAACTTTCTCACATACTCTTGAAAGTGATTAACCCGATGAAGTACTTTCTACCTGTATCAAGACAAAAATGTTGCAAATCATTATGTAAATTAATATAAAAAGCTCGAGTTACTGTTTCCATTCAGAATATAAAAAAAGAAATGTGTTAATTAGTGACACGAATCTTAAAGGCCAACAAAAGAAATTATTGACCGAAGCGGCGTTTAAGGAGGACCTTGCGAGGCTCTGGAGGGTCCATAAAACCATTGGATTGTCCTACTTACCAGCTGATTGGCCAAGAGCTGGTTATAGCTTCGTTATTCGATTTTGGAACTTATGAGCGAGTGGTAAAGAGTGTTATGGAGTGA
>NW_013525024.1:3688867-3691660 GCF_000836215.1 Papilio polytes | reverse complement strand
CGCGCCGCAGTCAGCCAGCAACCGCGCGGCCCGCGACCGCCTTCTTCGCTGACTGCGACTGCGCGACTCCCGCGCCGACCGCGAAGTGAAGTGAAGTGAGAACTATCGTGACCGCATCAAAGTGACTACCGCAAACGTCCCGATACAAAACAGTGTACGTTCATACAGACGGGAGAAAAAAGACAAAACACAGTTTTTGTTCCATATTTTTTTTTGTCAAAATTTTCTCTTTCCAATCAAAAATCGGAGCAAATGAAGTGTTTTGGGGAATGTTTGTAATTGGCATTAATAAAGTGTCGTGCGTGTGCCGCGAAGCGTGGATTGTCTAAACAGTGGATACTCGCTCTGGACGCCAGTTTTATATTTATTTATTTATTTAACTACTATTATCTCTTTCCTTTTTGTAAATATTCGAGAGAATATTTTTTACTATCGATTACCTTTTATTCATGCCAATCACATGTTTTCCAATCTTTTTTCTTTCTTTCTTATTCTTGTAATTTGCTTCATTTTTGACTAACCGCATGCGGAGAGTTCCGATGGTGTGTAGATGTCAGATAAGATAGGTCGCATCGCCACGCCCCGCCACTGCGTCCGCGGGGATTTCATTGATATTGGAAAACTTCGTCTTTTCCGAACATCTCTATCGAATTTAGTTTTCGGTTGAAAACACGAAGGTCACTTGACAGGTTTTTTTTACAGTTTTAACGGCGCTCGCGCCGCCGCGACACACATTAAAGTTTATTTGCTTTTGTAATATATCACTAAATTCTACTAAAGAAAATTTATTTGGCATAGAAAACTCTTAAAGTGCGCTTTTCATTAAAATTATCGATTCAATCTCAACTTTTTAATTTATCTTATTTCAAACAATAAAAAATAAACAATTTATTTATTTCTGTAATTTTCTTTGGCCAAAAATTTACGTGTTTTTAACTAGCATTTATTTTAAATAACCTTTTTTCGCAACTTTTAAACAAACTCTTTAGGTATTTTATTATAAGTATGTTATAGCAGGTGAGTTGAATGAATTCCTAACATCAAAATCAGCTTATGTACATAGAGCAGTAGCGTAGTGAAGTAGCATAGTAATACTGTGACTGTTGTACTGTTAGCATCTCCTATGCCTATAGCGACTCTATCTCTTGTTTCTAGTCTGTACCCCGACCCACACTTCTCGGCCAGGTGTCGAAGCCGCGCTGTCGCGTGGCAGTGACAATCTCTGAACCCTCCAGTGTTCACAAACGGACATACACAGTGTATAATGTTAATTTGGATTTGACAAACACCGCACTGCTGCAACAAATCTTAATACAATTTTACAGGTAAGTACAAGTACTCCTTGTTTTTCCTTTTTATGTATTAGAGGTTTAACAATGTAGATTTGGTCTTCATTTTAATGGTTTTCATATGATAATTTAAATATTTGTTAGTCATTGCAATTTAAGACGCCTACACTAATTAAACTGAACAAATGCGTATACACTTAGGAGTAACTTAACTGTGATTGAGGTAAAGTTCAAGTTGTGATGATTTAAGTAGTTTTTAAAGGTCGTTGGACCTGAAAATAATCGACTTCATGCTAATTTACGTATCATAATCATACTGATATTACAAATGCGAAAGTTTAGATGGATGGTTGTTTATTAGAGTTTGTAGCCTAAACGGCTGAGCTGATTTCGATGAAATTTTGTTTAGATGTAGAGGACAGTTCGGAAGAACACATAGGCTACTTACTTTTGTGTTTTTTGATTCCACGCGGACTGAGTCGCGGACTAAAGCTAGTGTGTACATAAAAGTTGTCCAGTAATAACAATACATTAGTTGTATTCTAAATCTAGTTAACTCCAGTAGTAGTATTTTGTTCAACTGTCAGTATTCAGTCCACTCTTTGAGAAGGGAACCACGACTGAAATATAAAAATAGAGGATCTACGTGAGTGGGAAAAGAATAGAGAGATGGTCAATGAAATGATGAAAACTGCAGCTAAATGTCGTTTATATCAATTTATTGTTATACGAATGTGATGAGACATTGGTTGCTTAGCAACGTTATCTAAACATTTAACGATATCAATTAGGATTCATATTTCCTGCCGCCTACCAGGTTGCTTCACCGCGCGCCTGCGTTGTGACTCAGATGTCAAAACCTGCCACCACGGAGATAGGCGATGCCTCACGCGACCTTAACGTTTAGGATTGACAATGATTTGGACGACCCTGTGGATTTCTTAACAGCTAAAAGACTGATAATATTCAAAAGAAATATTGGTTAAAACAAATATTGCTTGGGAATTAGTCATATGTGGTTAAGAATTCGAAGTTTGTATTAGTATAGTTAGAATTTACTAGACTTTTAGTGTTGTTTTATAAAGCATGGCATCTTTTTAGTGGTTTTTTGTTTCTATAACTAAAACTTGAAACAATACGCGACGATATTAGAGTATTCTGTTAGAAAAATTATCGAACTTTGATCTTTATGCAAACCTTTTGCCTTTTACAAGATTTGACGCTAATCAGTATTAATGATGGAATAAATATTAATTTGCAAAATGAAATGACACCAATTCATAGAAAAATATACTAATGTAAAAGTTAATATCAAAGGTTCTGTAAAAAACCATGCTTTCAAACACTATGAAATTAAAATGAAGACTTCTCGATTATCTTTTGTTTCGATAAGGCAATAAAAGCATCCGTTACAACTTCTATTTTGTTACTAGTAAATAATTTGAATAACAAGAGAATGATTGGATCGCAAACATGTTTTAAAGTGATTGTAAAATATGAATAG
>NW_013525024.1:3670063-3688777 GCF_000836215.1 Papilio polytes | reverse complement strand
ACTTTCACTCGCTCGGCCGAGATGCGCGCGCGCACGTCGCGGCAATGACCATGCGTCGCCGCCTCATGTCAAGTGCAACTGTCGCAGTTTCACTATGATGTTACGCTGATTGATGTTTTGACCAAAGCAAAGACATTTGCCATTCTAAATGAATGCTCGTATTTTACAGATGTCTGGTATATTACTAGAGGGTCTTTAGGTGTGTTTTAGTAGGCTTTTTCTTTACTTCACCTTGTTTAAATTATTTGGTAATTCCAGTATGTCTTAATTTACCTATTGCGAAGTATTGTCTTTATCGTTCTGTAAAAACCAAGTTTTCAATAAAAATTGTAAATCGTTCAAGGATCGCGGGGGAGTTGCGTAAGTAGTTATGACGTTTTCTTCGCAATATCTGACTCATAGTCATATTTGACTTACATAAACTTTAGGATTCATTTATGACAAAGTTTACCAACGCAGAATTTTCCATTTCTCAGTCTTTTAAATGAAATATAACTTGTTCTTAGTCTTATCGAAGTAGATTTGGAAGCAACACATTTTTACGAAACGAAAATTGTACTCATCACTACATTTACTTAGGAACTAGCTTTTCCCGCGACTTTGTCTGGGAGAAATTTTAATTAAATTCTGTTGCGATTCAAATGAAAACAAAAATAGTTAAAACTAAAACTTCAGGCTAAATATAAACTGCTCCTTGATAACATTTTTGAGGTTATTTTCATAGTCGTTATATTATTGCTTATATTCGATTCGATTTGTACTACTAGTAATTTTACTATAAACAACAGAATAGTGTGCGGGTGTCAGCTGATATCGCGCTTTCTCCGGCGCTGGGCAATGGCCGACGTTGGCCATTCCGTGCGCGCCGCCTGCCGTGTCTCGCTGATTTATATTTAAGGACCGTTGCCTGCGAAATTTATTGTGACCGTATACTGGGCCAGTTAAATTTGGCAGCAACAGTAGCGGCATACGAAGTACTCGTGTTACACTTCTGTTAATTTTATCCTTATAAATTAAAGATATTTAAGTTAAAACTTCTTAAATACACAGTCTACGTTAAAATTACAAAGAGGAAAAAAATTAGTGTGTTTGTTATAACTTGTAAACTATTGAACCGATTTAAACAATTCTTTTACTTATAGAATGTTAAATTATCACTGAAATCTATAAACTACATTAGATGCCATTAACAGTCAAGTTTGTTTTAAAACAACAAAGAAATAACTACAATTCCGATTAATTTACTACCAAATAGTGTCATATTTAAAGATAGCATATAAACTTGATATTGAACTAGAATTGTTGTCAATGTAGATGTGACGGGCGCGTCGCGTCAGCGAGAGAAAGCCGCCGCGACGGAGCCTGACTCTTGTGTACGGTGTTCGCGGAATCTGCACATTTACTCACTGATTTACTATCTCACTTATATAGAGTATTCTGACAAGTTGTTTAAATAAAACTTATCAGTTTTTAAAAATAACATTAGGGTCATAATAATGTACGATTAATACTGGAATTAATTTTCAATTCAAAAATAATTTTTTTTAAGCATCATTAGAAATATTTTTGTAAAATTATTTGGCGTCCCTATTACGAGTACAATTTACACCCGTTGAAGTCTAATACAAGACGAAGACTTAAGATTTGTCTTGCAAACTGCAAGAATTATTGTAGTATCTATTTAAAAATTAGTTAGTTATTTCTGGTTCCTAACTATTTAACTTTTTAAACATTAAATTAAGTAATTTTTTAGTTACATTAAACATAATTCGGGTATGAAAGTAATAATTACATATCTTGGTAGGTACGCGAGGTTCCCACAGGAACACATGTTCCTTTTTTGTTCCATGTCTACCTGATGTCCCGAATTCGAATTCAAATATTGACTGATTGAAGGGTTGCCGGGACATCTGTCGCAGCCTTTTATACTACGGAGAAAGCCTCACGCGATGGGAAAGTCTCCCAAAGGCAGGACTTTTGAGGACCATGTGTGGTATTGTCTGCATACACATGTGTTGTTGACGAAATTTGAGAAAGACCTCAATTATTAATATTTAAAACATGTAAAGTAACTTAAAGATATAATAATTAGTCAATGTGAAGTTATACTTTTACAGCAAGTATAGGAATAAACGAATTAAAAATCACAGTTTAACTTACTAGTAGACTAGTTTCAGGCCCGTCTGGGGTTTTCAGGTTGAGTGGATTTTGTTCGCCGTGGATTTTCTGACAAAAGTTTTACTTAATAAGTTAAATTGTTTAAAGTTTCTTAGGCAACAAAAAGGACGTTATTTTCACTCTTTATAATCTAGATTTTAGTATGACTTTAAAGATTAGGTGACGAATGTGTATGACGGTGACTCTGCTCCTATTCCAACGAAAGGAATGCTGAATCTCTTCTTATACAATCCAAAGTCAACACACGCTTTATAAATCGACTCATAAATCTCTCATGGCGTAAAAAGTCAAGATATTTTTTTCTAAAATAATGTTAACTTTATCCGAATCCAATGAAATCCATTAACCCACTAAGGGAAGCAAAGTATCCAATAACTCCACGTGTTATCATATCCGTTTATAAGAACAATATCCGGTCCTTTCCGGAATTAAGGGATGTAAATAAAGGATTGTTTACCTTTAACATTGTTAGAGAAAAAAAATAATGAGAGTCTAAACAGGCTGCTGTATTTTTTTGTCGTCGACTAGCGCCCTTATCATTTTTTATGAGATCGTATGACCCACTTAATTTAACCTATATTTTTCTTCTATACGATGGTTTTAAGGGTACGTGACAACTGTTTTTAGAACTTTTATAAATCAAATTTTGAAGTACTAAAATAAAATAAAATGTAATCAGAGTGAGATGTCGTTTTTCGACGTGATCTTTGTTTAAAACTATATTGTTTACTTACGATATTTGCTTAAATTGCATTTTTAGTAGTGGGTGGCGTTGTACTTTTCTCTGACATTTAGAAAAAACTGTTTTTAGAAAATATTTCTTTTAAATTTAAAAACGTAATAAGGAATAAATGCTTGAAGTAATAAAAAAGCGACTTTCAAAATTATTCTATTTATACACTAAGCCGGATTAACTATGTATAAAATCATCGGTGTTAATCTTTCCTCTAAAGGCTTAACGGGTGGGGGAAAAGGGACAGCGCTATGGGGTAGAAGGAGACAGGATAGGGCAACGTCCTGGTTTGTCAATAAACTTGACCCACATTTCATTGAGAGCGAGCCGGGAATCTTAGATAAGGCTGCGTACACACTAGACACATTTGATTAGCGAAGTATTTATTACAATAAATTGGAAAGAACCTAATACATTGTTAAAATTTAAACATTTTGAAATACTTAACTTTGTAAATGCAACTAAATTGTTTTGGATTAAATAATTTGAGTGACCTTTTTGTTACGAACATTAAGACGCTTAAGAGCAAATATTTTAAAATAGTTACTAATAAATATGGTAAATGTTATTATGATGATATGTTTCTTGAAAAATGTCAGATAAAAAGTCATCGTTGTGGAAACATGTTTAGTGCGAGGTCCTTGTCCGAGCGCGGAGCGCTGCCCGCCTTATACGGTATGAACGAACTTACATAACCCTTTCTTACTGAAACGTCATTGTAATTCTTACGTTAAGAAGTATCAAAGTATATAAAATAATGTTATTCAGTACTACACTTTATAATGATGACATTAAAGAAACAATTTATTACTAATTTCTAAGAATGCTAGCGATATTAAAAAAACATATAACTTTACTACATAATGCAACGATACAAGACCTAACATGTTCCACTATAATTCAATTAAATAAAGCATCTTACGTAATTAAAAGTCATCCTTCTATGCGTTATAACTGTCGTCAATATAAATTGAACCTACGTTGATTTATTCTAAAAATAACCTTCCCTGTTAACACTTACAGTAGCATTTCAAACGCACAAAGCGTTAAGCTTTTTTAGAATCGTGTATCACTACTTCGTGACTATAAAAAGAATATTTAATCTTATCATTAGTGTAGTAAGTTGCACTTTCCAATCAAGGTTCATTACTACTGTACGCTACGATTTTGATAATGAAAATACAACTGTATAGCACATGTTTTATAGTACAAATTTGATTGTAGACATGGTTGATAAATCACAATACTGCACTAGGTGTCAGTTAATTTGAATGCAGCTCTATGCTATATGTTTTATGGTATAAATTGGATTGTTTTTTGCGGGGATGTTCTTTGTGTGTACGCATGGCTGGACACGTGGTGTACAGTTAGCGTACGGGCCACGTGACGTCACAAGGCCGTTTGACGCCCGCTACGCCGCGCCTACAGACACCACACTGTCGGACGTGAGGCGACTGATAACGTATGCTGATGCTTACTGTAACAATTGATTGACTATTTAGTTAGAATTCATTAAAAAGGGCAATTAAACATACAATTGATGTCAGACAGAACACAATTCTGTAACTTATGCTAAACCCTCTGAGCAAAACACAACACTTTTTAAAAGTAAATGAATTTTGGTATTCGAAAAATCATTTAATTTATTAACTCAATCAAATCAAAGTGATAACTATGTCATACTCCATATTTGCATAAAATTTATTAATAGGTGGCTCATGAATGTTAGGAAAATTGGTTTAAAACAATGTAAATGCTCAGGCTAATTCTACCCAATCTAAACTGTCATAGTAGCACAGTTTAACAAGTGGTTTTAAAAAGAAACTAAGCGCAAGTCAAATCAACGCTGCGCTTTCGTCGTAATTGTTGCGACCACACGCCGGCCGCAGCTCCCCGCAGCCCGCACCGCTCCACGCTCTATTAAACATTGATTTTGAGAAAATTGTCGCAATTCTTATTAAAATGTAAAAACTACTCCATTTAGTATTTTGTAACACACATTCGCGACTAAAGTGTGCCGCAAAAACTGATTGAACACGAAAACTGGTTCAATGTAATAGGAAATATGTTTTAGTAATGTAGTGTGAAATTGAGAAATTATTGTCAATGAGAAGAAAAGAATTATTTTATGGTGTAAGATAACTAAAGTCAGTTTATATGTTTGCGTTTGAAATTGTGAGAGCAATGTAACTGGTATGTCTTTTAAATTAAATGTCGAATACGCGTTTTTTCTTTTTCTTACAGTTTACTAAACCTTCATAGGAATGGTCGATAGAAAATAATCAATTCAATCCGAGTCTCGTTCAAAAATTTAGCGCCGTTCATTTATTTAATTTATACATTTTATTCCGGAGAAAGTTGCGGTAGATTATTGGAATTTTTATTTAGTTCTACCTCAATAAAGTAGAGTAAACGAAAATAAAAAACTAACATTTACGAGTCACACATTTCCAAGCATTACTTCACGTGCGAATTACTTCGAAGATTTATCCGATTACAAAAATAAACAAAATCGTCCGAAGCGGTCAGCGTCGAGAGCTAAGCACAAACAGATCCGGCAATCGTTGCAACTGGTCGGCATGAATCAGTCGGAAACAGTTAGATACTTTTCACTTTTTGAGACGCCCCCTCCCCGCCCCGCCGCCCGCGCCCCCCTGACCGCGAAACCTTCTTTCAAAGTCAAGAACAAACTCCAAGGCGACGGCGACATTTCGACAAGCCTAAACACAACTTAACACAGATAGTTACCCTGCACGCTGCGCCACAAACCCCGAAATTCACAATTTTATTTATTTCTAAGTAATATCAAACCGTGAAATGGATTCTATTACTCTTTGGATGTGAAGATTTATGACGTGTGAAATTAATTGCCTTTCAAAAAACGCTTTATAAAATTTCATTGCTGTATCAAAAGTAAATGAGGTTCTCACGTTTTTCGGCAATTTCTATCCGCATTCGCCTACTTTAAAATATCATAAACTGTACTATGAAAACACATAAAACACTCAAACGGTGTTTTATAGACGTAAGTAAGTAGAATAAAAGCTGTACCTTTTTAATAGAGACGAATAAAGGCAAAAGAACACTATTCACTTCACTCTATTGTAATCTATACTTCTGACTTATATACTACTAGATTTTGCCCGTGAATCCATCGGCTTGAAATTTAAAAATAACAATAAAGAAATGAAAGTATATATCATATGTTACTGACAGATAAGTAACCTTTCTAACGGTGAAAAATCGGCAAAATAGTTTTTGAGTTTTGAATCAAAGTTTTCCTCTTTATAATATTAGTATAGAAATTCGAATGTCTAGATGGATGTTTGTTAGATTTAGTAGCCTAAACTGCGGAACCGATCTCGCTAACATTTAGCATAGATTTAGGGGTAGTCTGGAAGAATACATAGACTCTATTTTATCCCGGAGAAATAGTTAGTCTTCGTGCGATACGTTAATTTAGTTACTTCATGTTTACTCGATAATTCTGCAATAACCGCTAGTTAATAGTAAAAAGGGTGAAGCGTTACGCAATACGTGTAATATAAAGACATTTAAAATAATATTACAGGCAATAAGAAATATTGCAAAAGTTCGATCGATTGACAAATGAAATGAGTTCTAAGGTTTGTTGCGATACAAAAATGTAGCAACTGCGGGTAATAACAAAGAACAGTGTCGCCACTGGACAGATATAATTGTTTTATTTGTTTATGTCAAAGATATTTTACCTATACTTAGTATTATAAAGAGGAAAGATTAGTATTTTTGTATGTATAACTCAAAAACGAATGAGCCAATTTCAGATTTCAAATGTTTTTTTTTATTATTTTTTAATTTCACGCAGGTGTAGTCACGAGCTATAGCTAGTCCGTAATATTATGCTTTCTTTGTTGACGTTATTAAAGAGGACATTATACAGAGAATAACTCCATGTTATTGACAGCAACGATAGGAAAATAATGGTAATTTTCTCAATTTATTTTGACACATTTCTACTAGTATTTGTAGTAGAAATATTAGATGAATGAATACAGTTTTATTGATCCTCCCTGTTAAACATTAGGTCATCGTTTAACTAAAATTTCAGTCGGCTACTTTACTTTCTTCGTTACGTCACGAGCGGCGTCGCATCCGCGTCGAGCAGGATGCTGCAACGAAATGAGGTCGCGATCAAATTCCGACCTCCTACGACACTGCAGGGAAACCCTAATAACTTAAACATATTGGCTTCTTTCTAGAAACTTATAACCCTTAATGTTTGTTTTACTTTTAATAATGTATAGCACAAATCTTCCAACCGATTTGCTCTAGAATAAATCAGTTCATTTTGAAACACTTCATAGTTAAAACATTTAATTTTTAATTAAAAACTTTATAGAAAAAATGTTGGAGAAAATTTTTAAATACATATAATTAACTACGTTTTATTAATGTGTCAATTTTTATTTAAAATTAAAATTATTTCTAGTCAAAAAAAAATCCAAAACCAGAATTTAGGTTAAAATATTGTTCAAAAAAGTTTCTAGTCCACATTGCAGCATAATTCCGCTCTTATATTTATACAAACGGTTTTACGAAAGTGGTTTTGGTTTACAAATCAAATCGAAAACCAAAAGTTAACCAATTTCAATTTTCCAAATTTTAACTTTCTTTTATAATGATTCTTTTTAGTTCTTCAATTAATTTATTATACTACTTATGATATTAACAAACATAACTTCGTCATCGGCGTTACTCTTTGATCATTGATTAATTTCTATCGATTATCATTAATCTCTATTGATTTGACGATACGTAATTTAGCACCGTTCGATACCGCGCCGTTAAATAAATTTATTATAAATGCGAACATATGAATACGGTAATTAAAATGTTTAATCAAGGAGTGTCAGAGAAGTTAACTTCAAGTCCATTAACGGTTCCTTAATGGATTACTTCGGATGTTAATTTTTTTAAAGAAAGAAGAATTTATTGTAAAACTAATTTGTTTCATTACTTTCGGCTATTAGATAGGAATATTCTCCACATTTTTATAATAATTTCTACGTAAATGTTGTAATATTCAATCCACAATGCACATATTCAAAAAAAAATCATTTCATACCGTAAGCTCATCTACGTATTAATTCAAGTTCTGCTAGTTTTAATTCAATTACAAATATATCAAAAATAGTTTATAAGAATAAAATAAAACATTTATTTGTAAACGTACTTCTGTTAAGTTTCTCTAGTGGTCTCTAAGTAGACATAAGTAAAATTATACTTTTATTACACGTGGGGAAATGCCTACGCATATTCCGACTCATTGGGACCTAGAGTCGGAATATGTCGGACTCGCACCGACTAAAACCCCAGGGTGGTCGCCAACATTGTAAAAAAAAGGGGGGTAATGGGATCTCCGTACGGAATATAACCATGTCCCCTTAAGCGTTGAGTTTTTACTTCCCTCCTCCTACTAATACCAACTAGTCGCAATACTGTAGTTTTATATCGGGCATATTGGCGTGTAATAATATGAGCACGATAATTTTCACATCAAATTTTACATCATTCATATAAAAAAGGATGGATTTGACCGCCATCTCCTCGCCCGCCGTCCGCTACTCGCCCGATAGTCACGCCTTGAGCTATCCTCAAACCATTAACATTTATAACTACTGATTCACTCTTTTCTTGTCTTTTTATTAAATAGAAGTTACTTGGGCATGCGTGCCGGATGCCTAATTTCAGTCCCCTTACCCTTCCCGCCCTTTTTTTGTAAGAAACGGATCGGAAATTAAAATATCCCCTTTCAGATATATTTCAGATATATACAATGGCACTGGTTTTGTTTGTATTTGTGGGTCTAGTACTGAATATAACAGAACTTTGGTCCTACATGCGTAAAGCCATGGGTATAAGATATTATAATTGTCCAAGGCGATGCCCCGCCGGCCACTTGGGGTCCAAAAAGCCGATTGGGGTCAGCGGTCGGGTCCCGTTACCCCGGGAGTCAAACCTGTTCCGGCCAGCTATTTCGGCAGGACCCGCCTTACCGAAGATGGCGTCTACAATTATCTTGCTTGTTTAATATTTCATGTATGGTTGAAATTTTAACCATATGTGTATTAACGTGTCTCAACCTTCAGGTAAAATCTATTACATAGCATTTGCTAGTTAAAAACCTAAATAGCCATATATAATGATTTTTCAAATACACTTTTAACAAGCTGTTCAGCGCTAAAGGAAAATATATCTCTACAAATGAATAAAGATTAAGATACCTTTTGTATTTTTAAAAACAAATCATGTCGTTAAGTTTAAACTACGTTGCTACTCATCTGTTCTGATTTACGGACCTTAAAATGTTCAGTTTTGTTAATTTTCTTTATTTGGTTTCAGGTAGAGAGCGTTGGCTAATCGACTTAGAAGTAAGTACTTCGTTAGTTGAAGCCGTATTCATTTAGTTTTAAATAATAAAAAATATTCATCACAAATACCAAATGAATAACACTTATATATAATTATCATATAATTAAACGGGCAATATCATTGAATCTTTTCTGTTTTAATCAATTTCATTGATAAAGTAGTAACGGTAATAAAATAATGGAACATGATCAAAACCTTACATTTATTCATATCGTATAATGAAATACGAATCTATTGTGTACCGTTACTTTGAGTGAACATGACTGTACACAAATAAACTCACAATAATGGACAAATAAAATAATCGAACGAATGACCCCCTTACTAATGTCCGTAGTGAGTTCGCCTTCATCTAAATCACTTGAATAAATTAAACGATAATCCAACTGATTAATTTAATGTTAACATGCGTTTAACTCTAAAGTTTGAATTTGTTTTAGCGGCTTGCACATTATTCTACAATTAATAAAGGTTTCGTAGACCCGTCGTAGACATAGCTAATTCTACGAAAATGTGTCATAGGACCGCGGCTTACGAATTGAAACAAAACGCAATCAATATTAAGAAAACATAACACTATCATTTTAACATTTGCATCATATTTCATCATCATCACGTTTAAAACAAAAGTCCATCGTGCTGTGCACGTGACGTCGACCACGGAACCCGCAAGTGCCTCTCGTAAACCTACATTCTGTGTCCGCGCGGCGATGGGGGGCGTCCTAAAGTAGACCAACCGAATGCCACCGACACTCACTTTTTTCCACTCGTTATAATACTTTTCTCAAAAGTATTATGGAATATTTTTAAAGACACTCCTTAATAGTTGTGAAGTGACATGTAATTATCGTTGACCAGTTCAGATGGAATTTCTTTTACAGATGTTTTTTTCAATGACATTACAACATATTAAATTAACTGTTCCTTCTAATTTATAACGCATTTTGAATTATTGAACAACGCGGGTGGTTTCAGGATTATCCATTAATTTTGGGACAATCCTGTATGTTATGCTGCTATGCTATTTGCACGAAATCTTGGCTATTCATAACTTGATTTTTCAACTTGTAAAAGTGTGCAATTTACTTTACTCCATATTGACAACTTATTTTTTTAATTGATTTCATTTTTAATTAACTTTCTTTGGGCTCGGCTTCGGCTAAAAGTTAATAAAACAACAACCATTTTATTCAATGAAATATTTTCAATGTTTGACAAATACGAGAAACAAAATTGATGTCAACACACGTGAATTTAGAAGCATTGTGTATACGTGCGTAATATCACGAACGTCACGTTGTTTAGATAATTCCTTGAAGTCGTCGCGAGTTGGAATGAAGTAGTTTAATCTGTGGCCGAAATCCCGCAGACATTTTGACATAACTAGTTGATACTTGTGATGAATTAAATTACTTGCACTTACACTTATTGTATTCTCAGGACAATTACGTTGCGGGAAGTATTTTTTAGAATTCCATGTTGAATCACGTACGCACTTTTTGTTTACGTTATTTTTAACTTAAATTAAAAAAGAATAAGTATTATAGACTCTAAAAATAAATAATCTTTACTGACTTATTATAAATGTGAATGTATCGATGGATTTATTACTTCGATTTGTTTGTAATTCAGCACAGATAATAGCCTTGAAGGACATATAGGTTACTAACTTGTTTTTTTTAATTTAGCGAGGACGTAGTCGGAGGCAAAAGCTTGTTAACTAAAATTTAAGTTCATAGTATAGATAATTAGTCTATATCTGTACTAACATTTATATCTACTTAATCTTAAAAATGCAAATTAAGTTTTTATCCAAACACGCTGTCTACATAATGATATTTATTCTCAAAGCGATCTCAATTGCTTTCATGTAGGATCCGTTACACGTTCAAATTAGAGGTTCGTAAAAACTGTCAGTCGGCTTGTTGGTGTTCTAATGAATGACTCGATAATGATACGAGTTGCAGATAACGCTAAATATCCAAACGGTCATAATACCTGTTGTTTCTTTTTACATATACAATTTGTTTGTTTGTCTCAGCGGGAGATTTGCCTATTGAATGTTTGACTAACAAGTTTACAGTTGGATATATTTATTGCTCTATATTTGCGGTTGTAATTTATGGTATATTTTTTTATCGGTCTCAGAAGATTTAACTTGTTAAAAATATATACGAGTATGAAAGTAAATATCATTCGAATAATATCGGAAAACAAACGATGCATGACAAGGTTTTTTTTTTTAAATAATTCAAAAATCGAGATTATCCATAAATTAACAAATCAACACTATACTTGTTAAGAATATTACAACACAGAAATTTAATTTACACTTTTCAATAGCTGATAATGTAATTTATTGTTTTTCGATTTATTGAAGAGAGAAACAAACTATTTTTAATAAGTCTGTGATCTCAGAGTTATAAAAACAAAATAAATATTTCTTATCTCAAGTGAGATATTGAATTCGACTATAATTTATAACACTATTCGAGATCCTTAAACACTCTTTATTACAAATAAATACAAATTGTCTTGTAATTAACCTCTTATAACAGTAAAATAGTCAACAAAAGAATGTTAATTGTGCGTGACGTGGCATTCGCGAATTGTTAGCGTAGGGTCCATGAACTGGGCATTGGAACATTGCGGCGCCCACCGAACACATCTGCATAACGGTGTCCACTATAATGATCCACCTGATTCCTAGTAGCTAGAGCCGATTTCGCTATACAACCGTTACACTATTCTTTTTATCACATCTTAATTATTTTCAGTGTACACTTCTGTTTTTAAAAGTTGTTCAACCTAAAAAACGGCAATATACTTATACTTTATGAACAACTAGATTTAACCCACGATTCCGTCCGCGTGGAATTATGTGTAGCCTGTGTGTTCTACCAGACTATCTTCAACGTCTATGCCAAATTTCATCGAAATTCGTTCAGCCGTTTAGGCTACAGCTTCTCACAAACATCCATCCATCCATCCATCCATCTAAACCTTCGCATTTATAATGTTAGAATTAGGATAACTAGCATTTTTCCGTAATTTTGTCTGTATGCAATCAAATAATACAAACTTCCCCATGTGTTTTTCCACTACGTTCTACATCTGTGCCAAATTTCATCAAGATCCGTTCAGAGGTTTTGAAGATTTCGTATAATATTTTTCTAAACTTAATACGAAGTATGATAAAATAACTATTCAAATAAAATAATAAAATGTCTCATAAAAATATATTGAATTGAAGTAAATTTATGGAAATGTTCCGCATGTATTATTAACACGACATATTTCAACAGAAAGTGGCAAAATAGATTTGCCGTTATTTTTTATTTACATACCCGTATGAAGTTATTAAACAGAATGACTATGAAATTCAGTGCTTTCACGTTTTATGTTACTTTCTTATCGAATTTGTGCCAATTTAATGAAATGTATCTCATTGAAAGTCCTCCCCCTCACTGAGGCAATAAATATACAAATATGTTTGTCTTGACCTGAATTGGCTTGTCAAAAATCTGTTAAATATTGAGGCTCAATAAATTGATGTTTTTCAATTACTTTTGTTTGATAAATCACTGGTATCATCAATCGAGATTAAGTAGTATAACTAAAGCTTTTGTATATATGTTAATTCTATACTATTATAATAAAGCGTAAACACACACTACTTTGTTGCCCAAGATTTCAGCAATCACAGCGTATTTTTGTAAAACTCTTTTTTTAATAAAAAGCCCTACACTTACCATCTCAGCGACCAGTTGCCACCGGAGTAAACTAAACTCCAACGTTACTGTGTTCCCATGAAATACGTTCCGGGTCTCGGACCCTACTTTAAGTTAGGAGTTATAAGGCTTTAGTCAAAATTTGCAGTTATTAATTTAAAATTGTCACTATGTAGGATTTTAAAAATGTCACATGTAGTGGCAACCTTAAGTTCGGGCTCACATTTTGGTACTAATCACGTGTTATTTCGAAATTAATTTCATCCATCCATCAACATTTTTATACTAGTGATGTAGCTAATTGAATGTGACGTGTCGTATGAGTTCAATTTTCGGAAGTTCGTAAGAGTCAGTATTAGGCTCTGTATTTAAATGTTATTTAATCCTTTATTCAATTGTTTAGGGTACTCAAACACCGGTCTAATTGTCAGCGTTAGTCGGTCAGTGTGACACGCGTTTATGTCTTTTCTATCGAGCTCAGGTTTTGTAATAAGGAAATCTGAGCGATTTACTTTTCAATATTATTCTTAGTTATCGGGCAAATTGCGATTAAACATTATGTATTACCACTATAACTATTACAGGAAAATGCGTGGTAGTTAAATGTGAACTTATGAATATTTACATAGACATAAGTGTCGATTTATTATCTGCAACTTAAGTATACATTAAATTACATTGGAAGGGTTGGTTGTTCCCCAAATGGACAAGCATACAATAGTATGCTTTGTGTCCCATTGGCAGCTGAAGTTATCAACTTAATTTGTTTATCTTTATTACTCTAAATGGCAATATGAAGCAGTTTTATCACGTGTGGCATTTCAAGGCCTTAATTAACCTTTCCAAGAAATTTTTTCGACGTACAACGAAAGATGGTTGGCAAGTTTCCAAACAAAAGCATTTTACACTTTAATACAAAATTAAACAGTCGTTTAAATATACGCTCTGCATTTACAGATGTCTGAGCAGCGGTCGTTTATTTTTGGCGAATTGCGGTCGCTCTTGCTCCTTTGTCACTTCGTAATACAAAAAAGTGATGTTTCGAAATTATCATTTCACTTAACAAACTAAGTTGTTTAATACTGTTATAGATGTTTTTTTTTTTAAATTTCTAGCTTATCTATGCGAGTTTCAGTAGTATTGAAACAGCGCAAAAAGCAAGCGACAGAAAACCGTATTAGCGCCCACGTGTAACAATAAAAAGCTGTCAATTGCGCGCCAACTTGTGCAGGTGATATCAAGCCAAATATGTTTGCACCATACACACATAGTAATAAGGTTCACTTTCCTCTAGCAAAATAGAGTTTTCTATTTGTCAAGTAAAAGTTTTTGTTACATTTCTAACTTTGCTTGCTGATCTTTTTACTTTGCTTTTGACGCTTTACTAACATGGAAATTTGTCAAACTGTATTAGGGTTACTTCGGTTATGTTGATGTATGCATAATTCCTTAGTATTTTTTTTATTAAAATGTTCAGAAAGACACAATAATCAGGGCTTAGAACTAAAAGGATCACGAAGGATACAAATCTAAACGATTCTGATATCTTCTCTTATTGTAAAACATTTTGCTATTTGATAAGGTTCAGTTAGTAAACTACAGAGTATTGAAACTTGTCCGCATCACTCCCCCTATGTAATTTTTACCCTTAAAGTTGTCTAGCGTCTTTGTCTATAGCTGACTTTCTTCGAAAGGTTTTTTTATTGATTAATTTATTCCATCGCTCTGTCTAGCGCTTCGCAACACCTGCGAAACACGCGCCTTTTTAACACGAAATGGAACGAAAAGTAATAATGAACTCGGGGTGTTTGACCCGAAACAAATACAGGATGATCTAAATACTGAATACTGAAGATTAAAAATATTTAAAACTCAACACCCTTGATATTTTACTCAACTCGCCGTTAGTTTGACAACTATTTTGGTAGTATTTTATTAACACTTACTATGCAGATTTTATTCAAATTCATATGAAAATATTGTCATCCGTATTAACGGTACCAATTTTTATCACCCGTATATTTTTGTCTGTCGCGTAAAATTGTTTGTTTTAGTAAAACCAGTTTCTGAATGGCCTTGTATAGAATTTATTGATCGATCAATCAAAGATGTGTTTCTTTTCATATAAACCACTTACTGAATAACGGAATTAAATGTAACAGTATTTTAATAAGAATGAATATGTAGATTTATATTTTAGTATAGTTTTAGACCTTATAGGTTTCAAAAAAATTTTACACTTTTACTTACTATACTAAATTTAGTAATATATAAAAGAGGTACAGGAAATATTAATAAAGATACCCCATCGTATATAGTGCCATAATTTATAGAACACCCTGTTAACAAGCCGGCACTGTGTCACGAGGCGTCTGGCAGGAGAGGCTCGTGTCTCCCGCATAAAGCAAAAAGACAATCTACCACGTGCTTGAGTTTATTTAAAACTGTAATTGAAATACTTATCGCCAAACTCAGAGCAATAACGTGGTCTCTTTGTGTAGTTTTAGTATTAGAAATCTACCCTAAGGAACTTAATAATTAATTAAAGAATGAGAGCATTGTGGAGCAAATTTCTTATGAAATGATGACATCCAATACCACATGTCTATGTGAAATTTATTCAGTGCTTAAATAATGGCTTAATACAGATGTAAAAATATTCAATTAAGTTATATCGGTCTTGAATATCTTAGAAATAAATAGTCCGCATTCGCGCGTGCGGTTTCAGCTGGAATTCGTGTCGCTGCGAGGCTCCCTTATTCAATGTCATACCAGGTGATAGTGAAAAAATACCACTATTTATGTTATTTAATTAAAAAACTATTTATATGAATACTTTTTAAAGTTAAACATGTTATCTGGATCAGAAGACTTTTTATCGAGTTTATCGCTTTTAATTTAAGCGTTTATAATTTTATGAATTCTAGACTTTAGATTGGACACGTAAATTATCAGTTTATATTAGTAGTACTAGTTCTTTCGTTCTTAGATTAATTTAAGTGTATTGAAATTAAACACAGTTATTGCCTACGCTTATCATATTAACTTAATCATACGATAACATTAGTTCCCAATATTTAATCATTCAACCCATTCAATAACTAGAATCCATTGATAAAACGCACAAGTTAAGTTAGGGATCATGTAATCTTTGATTCCGGATACGTTCGGAAATTAAGAGAGATACAGAACAAAAGCACGTCGCCACACGCGTCGTGTTTGGTATTCTTGTAGGGGCGGCCAAGGTCGCGCAGTGTCGGCTCCGCCGCGGACGACGACCCCGGACCACTAACTGTACACTCCCGGGCTATCCCGGGGGAAAAAAACTACGGCCGATGACCGGGGAACGGACTCTATTACCTTTTTTTGGGCGAAGGATGTGTATACTGCCTTTTATTTTTAAGAATGCGCGCTTTTTGAGTTTTTTGTTAGGTTAGATTTTTTTTGAATATAGAACGCCGTTACTTTTCAAACACTAATTACTCCGGTAACCGACGCTGTATTAATGAAATTAATTACCGAAGTAACAGTAGTGTTTCATTATGAATTATAAAACCGTCGGTGCATGGAGCGTGTGATAGACTTGTGTACGGTTTTAGAAAAAAGTAAGAAACTAAACTGCAAATTATGCGGTAACAAGCACTATTGCATTTCGGTAGTAGAGCAGATATTTTTAGAATCTATACTAATATAATAAAGCGTAAACACATACTTCTTTGTTGCCTAAGATGTCAGCAATGACAGCATATTTTCAAATAACTCTTTTTTAATAAAAAGCGGTACACTTAAGGGTAAATATTTTGGATAAATACCCTAATATGGTAAATACCATAAATTGTTGCTAACATCAAGAAAGCAAGGTTGCCATGGTTTGACATCATGTTATGTCATTTTGACATTTGCAATTGATAAATTTGACAAATGTGAGCGATGAAATGAAATTTTTATTTTATGCGGATGAAGACGCATGGGAACAGCTAGTTTTATACTATTCAAAATAATGCTGCATTTTCATATTTTAAATTAGTAGTTTAATATGTCAGTTTTCAATAAAACATTGTAAAAGTTTTAACTCCGGTGAGTACGCGTCATTCAATTACCCGAGTGGCCGCGCGGTCAATGTTTATGTTTCTAGTTCACACCGCACAGAATATCTTCATTAAGGAATGAGTCAGCTTACTAATGGAAAATGTCGACTATGAAATATTTCCATCATAATATCCGAATTCAGAACTATGTTGATATACTATGTATATTATATATATGTATAGTACTGGAACGTAATAGTTCGTTATATTCGAGAACGATGTAGAAGGTAACTGAAATAAAGCATTTTTAAAGATTTGTTAAAGAAAATAGGCAAATTCGCATTCCATAAGTCATATCGTATTTAAATCTTATTTGTTATACAAATTTTTATATCGTATTATTAAGAATATGCATTTGAGATGCAAATAGTTTCAAAATCCGTTAACAAACGTAACAGCTATTTTTAATGATTTGAAAAAAGAATTGGTGCTCGAATCAATCTTGTTTTTCAATATTATTTTATTGCAATCCATTGCGCGCTGATTTAGCGAATACAACAGCACTTGACCTGTCAGGCCAGCCTCGTTCCATCGTTGGCGAAGTGGTAACAAAGAATAATCGGTGTAACGGTAAAGGCATCCATTATTAGGGCTGCTGTTTCAGTGTCCATACTGCTGTATGATATCGTGTCATATATTTTATGATAAATTCTACATGTGAAAATTTAAATGCCCTATGTCTGCTAGTAATTAAAATAAAAACTTAGTACTCTATGTGTTCTTCCAGACTATGTTTTACATCTGTGTCAAATATCATCGAAATCCGTTCACCATTTAAGCTTCAAACTTTAACAAACATCCCTCCATCATTTGGCTTTTAGTCTAAAAATTATGTTACTTCATAACTAAATTGTTACACAAAAATATGTAAGGGCTTTATACTCAATGTAAACTATCTGTTAAAGGTTAGTAGGAGTAACATTCCGAAGCATACGACGTCGAACAATAAGGATCTAATAGTTAACGAATAGAAGGCACGACTCGATTCCACGATGCGCGGGCGCACGCTAACTACACTCCCAAAAAAAACCCGTTGCCGGAGTAACGGTACCGGCTCACTGCCTTGACAAACGGACGCTTTATATTAGGCAATTAGGATCAAGGCTCGCCGACAACCCGGAGGTTTATTGCTATCCTATCGCTTTATGCAAAACATTTTTTGAAAATTACGCGATTGACAAAGAACCGTTTTTGGGGTCGGTTTAGGTAAAAGCACACTCGGTCAGAAGAAGTCACTCTAGCAACTAGTCTGCTAAACGTGTTAAGAATATTTTATTTGGAATTGCAAAGTATGTGAGATAAAATCTAAGTGATAAATCGTAATCGTAGAAAACACAAGTGTTAATTTCGTACACAGTGGAAAGTGAAAAAGGTGACAAACACGTTCGCGAAGTATTGTTGTTGGAAAAATTTGAAGCGAATATTCTTGGCTGAATGAAATGTAAGTTTTAGACGGAAGTTATTTACAAATTAACATAAATACAAATGCTTTATCACCAATGTTAAGCACGATATTAATTCCATTATCAACATAAAACTCGTGAACTGTATTACTTATACAATATCGCAA
>NW_013525024.1:3667588-3669563 GCF_000836215.1 Papilio polytes | reverse complement strand
GTGGTGATTCACAATAGCGATGTCCGCCTCTGCCGCGGCGGTGCTCTGTGCGCGGCGGATAACCTACCTCAAGGCTGGGAGTTTTGCTATCGAAGCCTAATCGCTTACATCAACACTTTCCAAAATCGCGCTCGAGGGCTCCACGCATTCCGGTCTAGTCCGAATGTGCATTACAGAGATAACACTCCAAAATCTGTTCTAATTTTCAATAACTTACTCTCAATTGATAGAGATCGAATTAATTGTAGCTCATTATTTAACAATTTTACTCACAGTATCTCAAGCAATGATAAGAGAATTATTACTATTACATTTCGTACGTATCTCACTATATAACACCCGTGACTCCGTCCGCGTGGAATTAAAATAAAAACAAAAGTGAGTAAGCCTATGAGTTCCTCCAAACTATCCTCTACGTCTATGCCAAATTTCATTGAGGTTTATTTAGCCGTTTACTCGTAGACTACAAACTCTAACAAACATCCATCCATCCATCTAAAGATTCGCATTAATAATATTAGTATGATTAATTATTTACAATAAGTTTATTATTTAAATGACTGATGGAAAAATAACCGATGTGTAGATTTCTTGCGTTTTAAAGTAGCATTAGGCTCCTCATTTTCTTTTTACATTTTCTCTGTCAAATTATTTAACAGGCGACAGTAATTTTGTAGTCACAAAATCAATTATTAAACTATGATAATAGCGACATCTAAAAAAATAACTTAAAGACTTAAATATAAGTAAAACATCTTAATTTGATTGTAATGCATGATGCGGCGTGCATGCTATGTTGCGCATGTCAAGTCGAGAGCCACTTAGCTGACTTAGATCTCGTATCTCGACGGCTTTAAGTTACAAACTTAACGGATTTCTTGGCACAAATTTTTGTCTTACTTTGACAATGAAGATTGGACGTGAACGATATTAACATAATCATCACGAAATAAAAACTAAAGCATATAATGATAGTGAGAGGACCTTTAAAACTTTAGTCTAAGATCTCCCGTAGTTTAAAATTATATTTTACTTTTAATGTGATCATTTGTATCGTTTCATCATAATCCCTTGGCGAATTCATCATCGTCATCAATTGCCCTTGTCTACAAAGGATCGGTACAGTACGCAATGCACTTCCATACATCTCTATCCGACGTCATGTTTGAATTCATTCCTTTCTTAAGCATACTTTCACTCAAGCTATCGTACAAACTAACTTTGACTTAGTCCTAAGTGATAGGTGTATCTAAAATAAATAGGAACAATGTACTTGCAGACAGGTGCGGTGTACAAGCGGCCATCCCCCAGCAACCCCCCGCCGATTCATTGCCACGATAAATAGATACAATAATTTAATTCGCTACAGGTGTAAAGAAAGTAGGGTTAACAAGAACACCTCGATTGTTGCTTGTATCTATGGATTTTCTCAGTTTATTGACCCTTGATTGAATAACTTTTTACTGAACTAATTGTTTTATTATTGTGTAACTAAGTAGTCAGATGTTGAAAATTCGAGAAGATAACGTAGTTTGAATAACTCCTTTACTTCATTATTTGCATTCTATTATCATCGTATGACCACCCTTTTGCTATATACTAAGTTAGAACCCAAGTAATTACTCGGAGTGTTACAATTATCCGCGGCAGCACTGCAGAGCCAATATTTCACAATCGACGATTCCAACAAAATCAATCAGCACAAAACACCAGAAGTATTATTGATTTTTAAATTGTAAATTAACAAGCGTTATAATTACTTAAATGTCTATTATTGAATTGTCAATAATTTAATGTTTTATTACTTGAAAGCGCCGCTCGAAGTCACGTTCTACGGCAATACGTTGTAATATTTTTTCACGCCGGTTGCGCGATCGGTTTCGGGTCAACGACCTGCGCAATACTTATTTATCGAACATTTTGCGAAAAATCACCACCAAGGCCGCGCTCTTGGCAGCCGAGACAATTTTATGCT
>NW_013525024.1:3666173-3667566 GCF_000836215.1 Papilio polytes | reverse complement strand
AATCGATCTTGCAATCGCTTGCGTGCCGACACCATATTGACAAACGGCGTGCGTGTTGTCATTTCTATGAAATACTTTTGTCTACGTTTGACGAATTGAAAATTTACAAATACCCAGTGGCTGTTACAAAAATGCAATACAACGCATTGATTTGCCACCGAGCGCGTTAACTTTACAGATTTCGGCAACAATTTCGTTAATACGTGTCATGTAAAATACAATTGACTTCTTTAATATCTACAGAAAACATATAAATCAAAACATGGGTCTAATTTTGTACAACATTTTAATATTTCACATATACAAGGTCCCAATTACCTACTCAAAAATTAAGAGAGCAAACTATTTTACTTTTTACAATTAAATTTATTGTTTTAATTTATATACATCTGACATATATTTACGTTCATAAACAATTAATTGTTGCCCGTTGTTGACAGTGTACTTTGCAATTAACACACACCCAAGTTATAACATACACTAGCACAATGTTATCTTCATATTCATTAATTTTATTACATAGTTAAATCTGCGTGTATAAACAACTCCATTGATTATAGTGGACTGCCGATTGGCTATAGATAAAAATTTCTCATTAAATAGGTATATCACAATAAAACTTTCACCGAACTAAAGATTTTTTAATTTTAAGGGATGTAGAAATGTATTAAAAATGGTGTAGCATATGTAATTTAAATGTTCGTTTGCAAGGAAATTAAAAAAATAGTGTCGGCATTGTATCGAAGTGGTGCTCCGAGCAGCTCCGAGCAGCTCCGAGCGGCGCTATCGGCGCGACACCGATGGCCGGCGGCGCGTGGCGGCCGCCACCAGCGCCCCGCGCCCGCTGCAAATTATTGTTTCAATTCCACAGCCGCTGTCTTGATTTCGTACTCCATCTAAATTACAAAACAACCGTTTCATGGACGCGGCGACAATTCTGTCTCGACGGGCAGTCCATTATTAACTAACACCCTAAAAAAAATGTGCTCACAAACGACTACTTAAATTGCTCGCAAACAATAAAGAAATAAAATTACTTAACCTGAAAAAAGTAAACCGTTTTATTCTAATATTGATAAGATACGAAACTGGTTTCGGGTATCATTTAGGTCAGAAAACAGGTTGCTCTGTCGTGTCGTGCTAGCTCATGACCGGTGGAAGTATCGTAAATGTGTCAGTATAATGTTGTTCATTAGTTACATTAAGTACGATATAAACTATGCACCTTTCCTATGAATGTATGCGTAGGGCTAACATAGGTCCTTTCTCTTCGTCTCCTATGTCGGTTCAAATATTTTATGAAACAATGTTTTAGGCACATTAACTAACATTGTCGTCTTTTGTGTGCAGATAGCGCGGCAGGGTGGCGGCGTCCAAGTATGGCGCCGGCGGG
>NW_013525024.1:3661945-3664883 GCF_000836215.1 Papilio polytes | reverse complement strand
ACACACACCGGCGAAAAGCCCTTCCGCTGCGACGTGTGCGCGAAGGCGTTCCGGCAGAAGGCGCATCTCATCAAGCACCAGCAGATCCACAAGAGGATTGGCCGCGACTAGCGCGCCCTTTGCCGCCGGCGTCGGCTCAAACTGAAGCATTTCAATAGGTCTTAGTTGTGTGCGTGAATGTGCTGAGTGACGTGGCCGCGTGTGCGTGTCCCGACGCGGAATCTCAATCTAGAGTAGTTTTGTACATGGTAACTCTTCAGTTAACTTTCGGTATAAGTATAGGCGAGTCCACGTATTATTTCATATCCCTGTAGTATAACACTCCTCCTAAGGCAAGTGCAATGTTAACTAGTTTTAAGATATCTTCAGATTTATTATTGTGTAGATAACATTGTTTATAATTTGTTACATACTGAAGGTTGTTCGATAAGTTTCTCATATTTTCTATTCATTCCAATTAGTATAAGTATTTTTAGGATAAATGAACTTTAGCAAAACATTTCAATGATTTTTACATACTACTCGTTGCGTGCAATATAATGCATACGCTAATTAAAAGTGCTCGATTTGTGGTAACGCTTTAATAAATTCTTTAGTAGTTCTTCTTCTATATTTATTAGCAATTAATTTAATGTTGTGAATATTTACTCCAATTACCTTTTATAGTCAAATTTAATAAAATGTTAGTTTTTATTACATTGCATTAAATTAAGTTTGTAAAATTATTAAGTAAAGACAAAGCAAACGAGGCTAATACAAAATAACGATATATTGTCGTATAATTTTACTCATGTACTTATAGTTAATATATTTCTTTAATTTTATACTTCTCATTTAAACTTAGTAAAATTGCAACACACAAATAAAAATCATGGTAAAATCGTCACAAATCCCATATAGAATATTACAAGGTTATTACGTGAAAAAAAAAAGTGAATGATGACAAAATTATGTACATCAGGGAATTGCCTCTTCATAACCAACTTGGAATAAATATGCATATGTACCATTTCTAGCAAGAAATGGTACATATGCAGATTCTAACATTGTTAAAAATTTATAAATCAAATAGTGCACATGTACGCAGCGTACGGAGTAAGTATAGTCCTTCGTACACGCGAGCGCCGGAACTTATCGTCCGGGAAACGTACAAAAAAACCCAAAAGATTCCAATGTTCTAATAACAACGATCCGTTCTTATGCAATATGTAATGCTCGCCGATTTATGCCGTCCTTATAAAGTTAAAAAACAACCTAAAAACAAATCAGCCGTGCATATAAGTATTAACGATGCATTTTGTTCCGCCAAACACAATTATAGTTATTTAGTAAACTTAAATAATCTGTATCATTTATCTTTGATAATTACGTGTTAGCTTCTGTTTTGATGAGCGGCGGTACTTAATAATTTCATTATTTATAAAACCAAGAGTAATACAATAATTTTATGTATGTAACAGATTTTTTTTATCACGATATTTGAAAAACCTAATGATCTTTTACTTGAAAATTTGTCAAACAATATTTTATTAAACATTATATTAAAATACATTTTTAAATACGTCAAAATGAAATTATAATCGAGTAACATTTAGAGCCCTTTGCATCTTTGAGCACAAAAATGTAAACACAAATTATTTTGAATGTAAGTTATATATAATTTCCATTCTGATATCTTCTTAATATTTTTAAATCTATGGTAATAAGAGTAAGCGTTTTTGCGCTGTTCTGCAAATGAAGTGACTTGTATATGTTAGGTACAATCGCGGAAATCCGCGGTATTCCACTTTCAGAAAAATTGCCTTGATTACAAGACAAACTAATTTAAACACTATGTCCTAATGTTTTTTGTTCTGCGTCATCTCAATGCGTACAAAACGTTCTAACGATTGAAGATATAAGGTGGATCGCCGCTAGATTCCCGAACTGTACTTAAGGAGTAAACACACTGTGGGTTAAACGCGCGATTGTGAAACGCTCAGAAAAATACTTTTAAAGGATTTCCATTTCTACTTCAATTATCAATGACAATACCAGTGTAATTTAATTTGGAGATTTATGTTTTTGTTATATACAGGGTTTTGTAAAAATGTTTATTTGAAACAAGATACAGCGTGTTTCACTCGCGGCGTTTCCTACGACATTTGCAGACGTTAATGAAAGTACCTTTTAATAGTTTAAGTCTAGATAATAAGTATTTATTGATAATTGTAATTTTGTAATTATTATAATTGTAAATTCCCGCTGTTTCTCTGTTAGTTTTAGAGATATGTGAATAAAATTCTCTCAAATTGACGCGCAATAAAATGGAGTAAATGAAATATGAGAATCAAAATATCTTCAAAAAGCGTCTGTGTTATCGACACAGATCTTTCGTAGCGGTAACGAATTATTTTATAAGGACAAAAATGTTATATTTTTCAAGAGGTTTTTTCCAATTTTAAGTAAATTTTGTAAATTAATGTAAAAATAAATGGAGATTTTTTTTGTTAATGTAGTTTTTGTTTCTTTTCGTTTTGATGTTTTAAAAAACGTACATTTTTCACTAGATCTATCTTCGCCGACAAAAAGGCCTTCCTACACTGACTTAATTACAACCAACTGTTAATTCAAGTATTTTAAATGTAATTAAACAGACAAAACAAAAACCATTAGGTTAGTATATGGACCTTGTAATTAAATATGATTTCTAAAAATAGCCACGACATGTGGGTCAGTTTAGACATCGTCGCAAACAAAGGTGCGATCTGACAAAGTGAAAGAGTGTGTACGAGCGAGGTTCGCACACAGCGCCCCGGCTGCCGGCGATGAAAGTCGGATGTGAAAATCGTCATAATGCACACAACGACGACAAATTGCCTTTTCGCAAGTACCGCGGAGGGCGCGGGAGAAAACCCGCGCACACATCGCCGGACTCCGCAAATAGCGACACGCACGC
>NW_013525024.1:3658607-3661280 GCF_000836215.1 Papilio polytes | reverse complement strand
TTTTTTTCTCAAACATACCTGTCGCATAGTCGGCGTGCATTCAATGTTTATGCCGTGACCTTTGTACCCTATCAACTATTTCAAAATACCGAGCGTAAACATTTATTTTCTTCGCAAAGTATTCCTTTCCCCTTATAAAAATGACTGATCCCCGAAGCAAAGATTTAATTAAACTTAGGGGATCAATTAAAGGCAAATTAACGATATTTCAAAATTTCTTAAATTCTTTAGAAAGCATAATAAATATAAACGAAACCCAATTTAACGAACTCGAATCCCGATTAAATAAAATTGATTGTCTGCATAATGATTTTGACAAATTTCAGACGGAGTTGGAAATGTTGTCTGACGATCCAGAGCAATTAATATCGGAACGGGAGGAATTTGAAAACAAATATTTTGCATTAGTATCGGCGGCGCGCACTATGATGAACAAGTATCAGCGCGACCGGCAGCGCACTATGTCCATGTCTGAGTCGAGCGATGGGGGCATAGACAGAGAAGTGATGTGTCGCGACTTCGTTCGGCTGCCCAAAATTGCAATCCCGGAATTTTCAGGGAAGTTTCGGGAATGGCTTAATTTTAGAGACACATACATTTCAATCATACATTCTTCGAATCAATTAGGTGACATTAATAAATTCCACTATTTAAAATCTGCCCTTAAAGGCAGTGCTTTGCTTATTATTCAAAACTTAGAATTTACGGCCAAAAATTACGCTATTGCGTGGCAATTATTATCAAACAGATATGATAATGAACGTCTCTTAGTGAATCAACACATGAATGACTTACTTAATACCGAGATCATTCAAAGGGAATCTTGTCACGCACTAAGATCTTTAGTAGACAACATTAACACAAGTTTATGCGCTCTAAATTCTCTCGGACAACCCACCGATCATTGGGATACTATTGTGATTCATTTAATGATTCGTAAATTAGACAATACTACTTTTCGCGAATGGGAACAACAGCGAAATGCAATTACAACTTCACCTACATTAAAACAATTTTTGGATTTCCTAACTAATCGAGCCGATTTACTAGAAACTATACAACAACAAGAATATCAAAGACATTTAACAACACAAAATTTACAACAAAATCAACAACAATTTACAACAAAACATTTTCAACAGAATCAACACACACAACATTCGGACATTTTAAAAAATTCAAATATAGTCAAAGCAAATTACACTGAAAACAGAAGAATACTTTGTCCATTATGCAAACAAAAACATTTCTTATACCTTTGTGAAGATTTTAAAAAGCTAGACGTAGACTCACGAATTGAAAAGGTAGAAAACTTTAACATCTGCAAAAATTGCTTAAGACCAGGACATCGTGAATACTATTGTAATTTAAGTCATTGTAAATACTGTTCTAAAATGCATAACACTCTCTTGCATAAAGATATTGAATCCCTTAAAACAGTAGCCTTATCGTCCAACATAAAAACCGATAATAACAAGCCCTATGTACTGCTTTCCACAGCCTTGGTGAACGTTGTTGCGAGTGACGGGAGCTTACATCCCGCACGTCTCTTGCTTGACAACGCGTCCACTGCGCACTTCGTCACAAGTCACCTGTGCGATAGACTCGGCCTAACGCGCCGTCACGTAAACTCATCTGTGACAGGTATAAATAATCAAATATCCTTCAGTGCAGAGTCTTGTAATCTATCTATCGAGTCACGCACAGCGGACTATAGAATTAATTTAAATTGCTACGTTTTGCCCCACATCACGAATTCGTTACCACCTAGTAATGTAGATATAAATTCTATTCAACTGCCACCTAACATTCAGCTAGCAGATCCGTCCTTTCACATGTCGTCGCCTATAGATATTTTAGTCGGTGCAGACGTATTTTGGGACGTAATAGGATGCAATTTCATAAATTTAGGTGAGCAACGTCCTAAGTTACAAGAAACCCAATTCGGCTGGCTAGTTTCAGGCACCGTTACGAAACATAAAATAATCGACCCCAAAAATTTAGATCAATCGTCATGTTTTTTTTCTCAAATTAACGATCTCTCCCTAACACGATTTTGGGAATTGGAATCAATCAATTCAAAATATAGTTTATCGCCAGAAGAGCAAGCTTGCGAAAAACACTTCGTTGAAAACACGCGGCGCGAAGTTGATGGCCGCTTTGTAGTTACAATTCCTTTAAAGGAGTCTCCCGAAGTTCTAGGCGATTCTTACCAAATAGCAAAAGGGCGATTACTATCATTAGAACGGAGATTTCTTCGTGATTCTGTATTAAAAAATAGGTATTTAGACTTTATGATTGAATATGAACGATTAGGACATATGAGCGATATTTCAACGCTGCCAAAACAAATCGAATCTCAAAGTCATTCCAATTATTTAGTTCATCATGGTGTAACTCGCGAATCTAGTAGCACTACTAAGTTACGTGTCGTATTTAACGCGTCTAACCCCACTTCTAAAGGCGGCAAAACCTTTAATAGCATACAAATGGTTGGCCCTGTCGTCCAAGATGATTTACTTTCCATTTTATTGCGTTTTCGACAATATAAATATGTAGTGTCAGCGGATATTGAAAAAATGTACAGAGCCATTCTAATTAATCCCTCTCAACGATCATTACAAAAAATTCTATTCAGATATCATCCCGGTGATGAAATAAGAACATTTACAC
>NW_013525024.1:3655608-3656611 GCF_000836215.1 Papilio polytes | reverse complement strand
GTGGCATCAAGTTTCAAACAATTCCTCCTTATTCTCCTCACTTTGGGGGATTATGGGAAGCGGCTGTTAAGTCTGTTAAGTACCATCTCAAACGTGTCCTAAGTCTCACACATTTGACCTTCGAGGAAATGTCGACTTGTCTCGCCCAAATAGAATCCATACTAAATTCTCGTCCTCTAACCTCCTTGTCCACAGACCCCTCCGATCTTTCATGTCTCACTCCTGCTCACTTCCTAATTGGGCGCTCACTCGTGACCATACCGCGTCCTTCAATTGACCAAGAGAACATAAATTGCCTCGAGCGATATCAAAGAGTGCAGAAGCTAAAGGAACATTTCTGGAATCGGTTTTCACTCGATTATGTTCACCTCCTGCAGCAACGCATCAAGTGGCGTTCACCTTCTACAGACTTGCCTCTTGACACCCTTGTGCTGGTGCGCGAGAAAAACCAGCCGCCTCTACTCTGGTGTCTAGGTCGAGTTGTCGGAGTACATCCAGGACATGACGGCGTCACTCGAGTGGCAGATATCAAGACCAGAAAGGGGGTTATCCGGAGAGCTTTAAATAACATTTGTCCTTTGCCATCAGTATGCTCTCCGTAATAAGCGTCACTTCAAGAAACACATCTCTAACCGCAATAGCAGGATCTTGGTGAAGACTACAACATCTGCAGCTTCCGATCCCGATCGTCAGCCTGGCCCCGGCAGTATGTTCAGTGCTCCCGCACCTCAGCGGGGAAGCCGCGCGGAGGGGACCCTTTCAGAACTCGTCCGTCCCCCGCGTGCCCTCACCACCGCTTCGGCCAGTTGCGCTCCACGCCATAATCCAACAACACGTCATCTATTTATCTTTTGTATCTTTCTTACAATAAACTGTTCAACTGCAATTCAGTATCATTCAAATATACCAGAATATACAGTCCACCATTAACAATACGCGTTTAGCATTCCGATTCAAGGGCGCCCGAGAGGGCCGAGCCTCGACTTGATCGGTTGCTGCTATC
>NW_013525024.1:3654806-3655477 GCF_000836215.1 Papilio polytes | reverse complement strand
ATACTATTGTACCTTTCTATAATAAATCGGTTAACTACAAGTCGTGTCATTTAAATATACAGTCCACCATTAACACTTCGTCAACAGGAGCTTGTATAACAGAGATAATTTGCTTTACAGTGGAGAGGATGTTCTCGTTGCGATTATCTGGAACTAATTGGATCTCGACATTAAGACTTCGTGAAGATTTTTCCAACGCATCTAGTCTTCTTTGGGCGTCAGTGAGTTCAGTCTGAAGGTTATTCTTTTGTCTTTGGAGTTCTTGGATTAATGAATGATGTACCTATTAGAGAGTGTTTAGATGTTATAAAGGTGCTTCTTAGTAATAATAACATCCCGATGGAATATGCCAAGTTACTTGAACACTGTTTGATTGCGAGTTACTTTTTGTACAATGGTCAGTATTACAAACAGATCGATGGGGTAGCCATGGGAAGCCCTGTGGCACCAGTGGTAGCCAACTTCTGGATGGAATATTTTGAAAATACCGCCATTATAGCCACATCATCGCTGGTTAAACTGTGGAAAAGATACGTAGATGACGTTTTTTGTATTATGAGTGGTAACTGTGGTGTACGACATAAAAGACGTGCGTTTTGTCCAAGATGTATAATCCGACTAAATACAATTCTCCAATATTCACAGGGTATAATAATATAAGTCGTGTTATA
>NW_013525024.1:3654385-3654773 GCF_000836215.1 Papilio polytes | reverse complement strand
CGAGCTCACACCATCATCCTCTGCACCTGAACGCCGTAGTCACGTCACTAGTAAACCGAGCTCATGATCTTTGTGACAAAGATCACTTACCAGGTGAACTCGAACATGTATCGAACGTACTGCGGCGGAATGGATATGATGGGAAGCTAAGACCACGACGACGCAAACGGAACAAACCGGTGGAGGTGGCAAGGCAGCCTGCCTTCTTGCCTTACGTCAGAGGAGTAACTGACAAACTGTCGAAGATCTTGGGCAAGTACTCGATAAAAACTATTTTTACTTACGACAGTAAGATAAGCCAAAAACTGCGTTCACCGAAAGACCGTATTCCGTTTGAAACACCAGGTGTCTACAAAATTAACTGCAGCTGTGGCAGCTCGTATATAGG
>NW_013525024.1:3651830-3653320 GCF_000836215.1 Papilio polytes | reverse complement strand
GCGGCTAAACCCCACTATTGAGCCAATCGTTTGACTGCGCCGCGACTAAGTGATTGACTTTTCAATCTATATAATCCGATTACTGATGGCATACGACACGATTGATTGTAACCTGCATTGACCGGCTATTTGAGTTGTATGTAAAGGGAATAAGGTCTACAGTGGCGCGGATAAACGCGACAGATGGCGGACGCGCTGTGTCGCCGAGCGTCCGCGGCGAGTGGCAATAACGGGCGATTTTACCCCACTCGCCTCGCGTTACTTAATTGTTAGAATGCATTACTTATAGTATTATAATATTATGCGTGTTTTACGACCGATTAGCATTATTTTGAACGAATATTTTCAACCGAAATAGATTTTTGTTATAATTATGTTCGTTATTAAGGATTAGCGCGTGATAAATTTCAATTTTGCATGAATATGTTAAGCTTTCGTAAATGATTATGTTATGAATTGTTATTTTAATGACCGCATTATTAATATCACGTTACTCTTTTGTGTTTTAGATTATATTTTCAAATCACAAAACGCTACGATGTCTAAATCTTGTCATGATGATGATATTTTAATTCCTGAGATTGCTTGAATTTACAAAATGCCTAAGAACAACTATAAATTTCAAATATAGTCATTTCACATGTTGCAGGATATACTAATCCTGTATAGAAGATAATGAGTCTATTATAACATGTACAAACTATTTCATTCATAAATATATCTATTTTACTTTTTATACTCTGTTCTGACACTGTCTATACGGGTCACAAAGTGTCCATAAAAGTTTCTCTTTTAGTTGGTCTGTACACGTTAGTATCATAGTTCATCTTACCTTAACCTGTGACTCAGTCATGCCGAGCGCGTATGCTAGCTTCGCGCGCTCTGGTCCGGCCAGGTACTTGGTCTGTTCAAAGGTCTTCTCCAGCGCGAAGATCTGCTGCCCACTGAAGGTGGGTCGTGTGTGCTTCTTCTTGCCATCCTTGTCAAGTCCGCCCTGCGCCGCGCACGCGCTCAGCGCGCCGTTGCTCACTAAACAAGGAAAATACTCGTTGTAACATAGTAATGTAGTCGGTTTTTAGTAGACAAACGTTAAAGGGCTAGTTCTCTAATAAGTAAGTACTTAGTCTTCTAGAAAACCTGTCATTGATCAAGCTCTCGAATAGCAAGGGTTATTCAAAAGACGGAATTGATGGCCGTGATGAGTTTGTAAGCGACGAACCACGTTAAAATCGAAATGATCGATGATAACATTACAACGTAACAGGTAATATGTTTAGATTGAGATCTTTAACTGATGGTTACTGACCACAAAATACTATCAAATAGAAATGTATCAATAATTCGTTCAGAAATACAAAAATAAATAAAGAATCGTTTTATTAACATCAGAAGAGTACTTAAGCGGCAGCGCCGGCAACAGCTCGTCCATGGAAGACGAACTTTCCGCAAATGTCTCCCGATGGAGACGGTTTTATCATTATTTTTTCCTG
>NW_013525024.1:3649643-3650556 GCF_000836215.1 Papilio polytes | reverse complement strand
TCTAAGTTATAACATCCGACTAAATTCATGAACCTTCAGACTTAAGTAATATGTTAATCCGTGAATCAATCAAAGACCAAGCGTTGCCGACCTTACAGTGCATCCTCGCAATTATCTACGTCATTAAATGTAATCATACGTAAATATTGTAATCTGTAATTCTGATATATTCTTAAATTTCAGCAGTAAAATGCGCTAAGTAAACAAGTAATAAGGACTGTTTTAGAAGTTCATCAGATGTTAAGTGCATGTCACTTACAAAACCATAACTCTCTTTCAAAGTTAGGATTTTCATTCACTTTAAAAAGTAATAACATTTTTTACTCAATAGTATTTAATAATTTTACATGTTGTAAAGGTTGCAGAAGTTACTTGCATAACTACACGCAAAAATAAATAAATCTACTAAATTTATGTTTAGTAATTGTTTTGCGCACGGTACTGTATCGCAGAGCGTAGAGATTCTTTCACCAACCCACTTACATAGAGCGGCTTGATTTCACTCCGCCATTGCCAATGCCACGCGCCCAGACAAAACACGCGTATGCCAAGGTAAATACGTTATTACGAGTAAGTATTATTACTACACTACTATAATTAAAATAAAATCGAGCTAGATATTTAACGTTAACAGGAAACCTAATATGTACAAACCAAAATAATCCTAATTTAGTAAAATACCTAAAGACTTAGAACGTCATTTCTTAAACACTTTCATCAAAATTACCAGAATATAAACATATTCTGGTAATTTTTTTAAAGAAACCTTTACATCATTGTTTTTTCACTCAATGAAATAAAATATTCATATATTGTAAAAATATCAACCTAAATACAATCAGCACAAAAAAAATCGACATGTTATTCCGTTGTCGGCAAATTGAATGAACATTCGCAACCTTTAGGGCGGCCG
>NW_013525024.1:3633336-3649620 GCF_000836215.1 Papilio polytes | reverse complement strand
GCCCTTCATACTTGAACTTGTCCCCCGACCTTTGTGTGGTGCAAACGATAAACTCACAGAGATTTTATTTTAAACAAACCTACGTTTTTGGAGCTACTTTACACAACACTAGTGTTTAGAGTAACATAACAAACATGTGGTAGCATATTTTATATGTACACATGTTGGTATTTACAAGATCTATTTGATGTGTTCAGAAGCAATGTAATATTTACAGTCATATCATAATTAAGAGGTAGAATGTTATTCTTATTACACGAGAAGAATTAAATCTGCTGCTTTTTTTACTAATCTAATGACTAAAACATAAAATCGCAGCTTTTAAAGTAAAATCACATTTGAAAGTAAACAATTCTATTGTTCTTTTACACTCTTCACTTGGACCACACTTCATTCTTGACAATTTCAGGTTGGCAAGATTAATTATACGTGTAGCAGCCAGAGATCGCTGATCCAAATAAACGATGAAGCGAAAATGTCCTCTAATTTCACAACACCGGAGATCTTAATAGCAGCTTAATACAGTGTGGTACCCAAGCTTTTATCTGCCTAATTTATTAAGAGAAAGGTGCCTTCATCATTCCTTTGTTAGTTAATTACATTTGTATTAATTACCCTGAAGAGGGAATTAAAAAATCAGTACTTAAAAAAATAATTCTTTGTAATACAACTTTCACCATAACAAGTTGGTAGAAAACAGGTGCGAAACAATAACACATCCGAAATTGGGTGCACTAACCCATAACCTTGACCATGCGATGCGACGACGGCGACCTTACGGAAGTTCCGTGAGCGGGAACTTGGCAGAGAGGCGCGGCGTGCATATAGCAGCAAGCGGAAGAGGGAGCGGACAACAAAACGATTTATTATGCTAAGCTTTAATCGTTGCTTTTCTTTGGAGAAGAAGTCAAAGGAGCGGATCGCGTATTATATGATCCAATGCCCATAGACATCCGCAACGCGTCAACGTTTCATCTTAACTTCTGTTATAGGGAACGATCGAATAAATCTATAGTAATTTCATAATGCATGCAAATGTCTAACGTTGAAATAAACAATGTAACAATCCAAACCAGAATAATTGTAATGATTCATTTATTTAGGAAAGGACTTTCAATTACTTGCACTAGACCAACACTGATTTTTTGATGGGGAATTTAGATATACGTTTAATCAATTCCGCTACCGCTCATCACTGTGTACATATACAGTATAGCGCTGCGCTAGAGCGAGGCGCGGTGGCGTTTGGAAAGTGTGTCAGTGTGTCAGAGCGCCCGCCTCCCCGCACTCGCGCCGCACTCTCCCCGCACCCGCACCGCGCACTCCCCGCACTACATCCGCAAACACACCGGCATACAACAGAGAAACTACTCCTCTAAGCATTTATGCGTACTTACATCTGCTTACCACATCACTAAAACTATGAAGACTCAATACCCTAAATAATGTATTAAAATAAGGTAGCTACAAGAAATGTACTATGAGATTTTGTAGAACGATTCGCAAATCCTTAACATGAATTTTTCTTCCTGAGTCGAGGAAAAAATAAAAATAAATCTCAAAGTGAAAGTACTGCAATTTGCAATGTGAAGTAAACATATTAATAACTCCACTATTTCGCGACGTTCGAAATCCAAAACCGTTACCAAAAAAAAACCGAACAGTTGAAAAACTCCACTGTCATCCGTGTCACCTACATGACAATTGGAGCAACGAAATCTTTCGGTTTCTTGTGAGATAAATGCCAAGTCTAGTAAAAGCCTGAAGAAAGCACAAGAAAATAACTACTAAGATTGAATTTTAAAAGAACTTACAAACGATTTTTCACAAACTTGTAGTGCTTTAGTTATGTTCAAAAATAATATTTAAATATGGGACTGAAAATATACAACAACCCACTCGACTACACTCGGTTTTACCATTTTTTGGACCTAGGATGGTTTAATATTTTTTTTTACATGGTCTTGACGTAGCAAATAATAAAACTGTAAGTGAGAACAAATATTTTTGTCTCAACTTGAAGGAACCTTAATCCTCTAATTTGTATTTAGTAGTCAGAAAAGCGATGATAAATCGGTTAACATAACGAAGTAAATAGCTGTAAATACTCTGCGATAGCTGAAACGTTAGGTGTCGCTTCAGTGCGCTAGCGGCTGCCCGCGGGGATTACAGGGGGGGAGCTGGAGCCCCCCTCGGTTAGAAAAGTAAAAGTCATGGCGTCGGCAGAGTAACTGTACCCGCATTCGCTCTCTGCGCGTCACTGACACAGTTACCGGCGGCTATTTCGCGCGGAACAAGTTACTTCGCCAGTTGACACACTTTGCTTCGAGGAATTTCGCATTCGCTTAGACTTAACGTCGCATCATAGTTTTATACGGGATATTATTTTAATGTACTAATCAAAGACATTTACATCAACTGCCTATTGAAAAACATTTTTGGATATAACGTCATGATACTCAAATACTAAACTCTCCAGCTATACTAATATTATAAAGGGGAAAGAAATGGATACTTGAATTTCTGTGAGTATTGACGTAACTCAAAAACTACTGGACCGATTTCAAAAATTCTTTAACCATTAAAAGGCTACGTTATTACTGAGTGACACAGGTTGTGATTTTTACAGTTTTTTAATAAATTTAAACATGTTTATCATACGAAGAATCCCTATATTTTTCCAAAAGTTTAAAGCAAAATTACAAATTTTATCACAGATAATCTCGAGTGAAGAATTCGGTGCACCACCAAAAGGTAATATAACCGCATTCGTGATGACTTTATTATGCATTGACTTTTCCGATATGCGGTCAGCGAGTTGCCCATTCATTAGTTTGCGTCGTAAAAACACCGTAAACGCCGAGTGGATAGTATCCAACCGACCATTGCACACTGCGTGAGGAAGAATGCCTATAAACATACAAATACAATCAGATCATTAAACTACGGGACACATGTACAATCGCGGAAATTCTCGGTGTCCTACTTAAGGTAAAATTGCCCTGTTCATTACCAAGAGATTAATTCCGCTTCTTCCTACAACTAATTAGATAGCAGTGAAAGGGATAACAAAAAAAAAATGACTAACCGTGTATCACTATCCATTGATTCGGATTATTCTCAACCGTCACCCCGCTTTGTCCCCATTTAGACACAGATGAGAATAAAAACAACTTTTGCGACGAGGAGACGGTTGGAACTTATTTTATTTTATAACGGTTCCATCTGTCACCTTTTTGGTGGTTGTGGGACTAAATGGTGGGATGGCTGAAATTTTTTATTCTCACGTGGGGACAGAGCGGGTTGAATTGGGAATAATCCTTTTTTAGACAGATACATTTTTAATGCGTTGTATTTTGTTTCGCATCTCGTTATAAAATATTCAAACGATTGTCGTTTTTAAGGTAAACAACCGCTATTTTCCCCGACTGTACATAAAAACAGCTATGGATTTTTTAAGTTATATTTGAACTTTGGACTCATGACATACTAGAAACTAAACACATCTTCATGCTGACTGTACTTGGGTGACGGACCAGGGCGCTGGATATAAAGGGCGCCAGTATCTGTCTTATGTAACACTGTTACACTGGGTTCCGTAGAAATATCGCGGAGGCCGATAGCGGTAAAACCAGCACTAATGTGAGCAATAAAGATCTCCTAAAACCTAACTCAATGAAGATGACAAAGGTACCGTTACCTCCCGCGCATAACCAACTTGGAGCATATCGACAACTGTTAGTTTACCGCTAAACGATCCCTTTGTAACAATTTACTGAATGTAGGAGGCGATTTTGGTGTCTATAACTTAATAGGAGCTTTAAAAGGTTTTTTGACCGACTCCTTATTCAGAACTGATATAAATTCGCCAGCTAAATGTGCCTTGAAAATGGCAAAATTGAATATATCAATAACCTTTATTAAATGAGGGTCTATTATAAGAGAACCTTTATGTATAGAACTGAGTCTAATACGAAAGAAATACCTAAATTACGTGATATGAAAACATTTTCGCTTGACATTAATTAGTATGTAAGTACAAATAAACGCTAACCACGTATTTAAGCTGGAGTTTGCTCTTGTCAATATCCACAGTATGACTTTTTATTGACTGATCAAACATCGGCTGAATATCAACACGCTACAACTTTCCACGCATACAAACAATTGTACACGTATACACACAGACACAACACACGTGCTAGTCTAGACCAGGCTAGACATTGTATTGCAGCTGTCAATTGTCAATCATTGACACAAAACAAAAGAATGGTATCTTTACGCGGAGTAGATGCGAAAAAACATACTTATGAATATTTAGTAACAATATTTATGACTTTTCCGAATTTAATTATAAATACTTGTTTACTAGATATTTAATAGATTTAAGAGTTTAAATTAAACTCAATATGATGTTACCCCGAACAAAACTATTAATAATTCATGACAGAGCAATTACTTTGCCTCAGCTATACTTTGAAGCGCTTTGACGGGTGTTGAACTCGTTGCTATAGCAACATCCGTGATAGTTGAACATTACGTTGGCCTCTTATCGTCGATAGAGGTTAGCCGGACACTATTCAAATTGATGCACATTACGATAAAATTTCGCAACATTGTAAAATAAAGGTTACTTGAAAATTATGTGAGAAATTTTAAACCAATTTCACTTCAATGAACAAAACAAATTAGTTTTATGTTTTTTTTTTTTTTAATGTAAGTAAATTTTTGTTTATTTAGGAATATTTATTTTATGTTTATTACTAAGCTCTAAGCTTGTGCTAGCATATGGTATACGACAACAGTCGAATAGCGGGATTCGAACCCTCGACCACTAGACTATTGGCGCAAATTGCAAAAACACATTCGACATATGACAATTTGAAACTCGAATAACCTAATAGTTATGTTACATTTAATTGGTATAGATGTAACTAAAAATAGGACATTCCAAATTATGTTCCAAGAGATTTCATCGACTAATTCATGGCTCTAATATCTTATCAAATTGGATGAAGACATCAAATCGGTAAGAATTGTTCTAATCCTCGTACATTGTTCCATTGAAAAACAAATGAATGATAATCAATGTAGACTATGAACAATACAGGGTAGATAGAAGGCAACGATATAATTTCTCTAAGCCGTGACAGATGTGGGAATCATGCTATTTATACTTTACTGAGAAATAACGAGAAGGTCGAAAAGAAATCTTAAATCTGTATTGTAAATCTTTTTAATTAACACGAGCATTGAACTCTTACAATACAATATTAAACCAAATTAATATGAAAAAAAAATGCATAAAACCTTTGTAGTGGTTTTGTTAAATTAAGGGTAAAAATTCTTTGAATATTAGATCTGCCAATTTGTTTCTTGTTAACGATGAAATTTTAATTGAAAAACTCATATAAATAGAAAAACGTCCATCTGCTAGGCCCAATATTTAATAATGCATTTGCTATTCTAAAATATTACCATGTTATAAAGGCTTTGCGTTCGGAAAATGCAGGCTGTATCGTTGAGTGGGGGTCATGCGGCGGTGTGCGTCGTGCTAAGCCGGGACGTCGTCAGTAGGTCAAGAAACAAGGTCGGCCATTTCTCTCGGCACGTGGCCGGTGTGCTGGCGGTAGGGGGGGCTGCGGGAGCAGGGAAAGGGGGGCGTGGGCGTGAGCTTAGATCGAGCTCGCTTTGAGCTGATGGTAACATATCTTGTGCTTAGCGAAGAAGCTGTATTAATAAACTCATAACGAAATAAATTAGTACTTATTCAGTTTGTAAATAGTGGTTAGATGTTATCGAATTAGTCAAAACTATTTTAATTGCACTATTTAGGAACAGAACTTTTGCTAAGTTTTAGAAATCCTTTATAGTTTTTTTTTATAAAATTGGAGCGTTATTTTAAGTGAGACTAACATTACCTAGGCAGCTGGAGTACAAAATTTACATATATATTTTTTACTTTAACAGATTCAAAAGTTTTATAGCTAAGATTAACTGTTCGTAACTGGTTGTGTTATTTTTGTCTACAACTTTAATTGAATCTGTTACAACTAGTTTTTAATAAAGTAACGTGATTATTAATACAAGGGCCGTCAACGCCCACTGGTTTGTCCTCGATGTTGCGAAACGTAACAAGTTCAATTGACTTCTTTCATTGATACCCTAAGTGGTACTAACGGGGAAATATGGTAGAAATTAAATTAAGGGTGCACAAGATATAGCAGGAAATATAAAGCGTTATAAGAGAAAAACAGTTTGAGAATCTTAGATAATTAGTGTATAACAATCGGCAGTCGAATTGTATGGTAAAATGTTCGCTCCTTCTGCACAGTGCCATGTAGGTGGACGTCATTATACGAACGACCCCAAAATTAATGTCACTATATTCGGCACGAGAGGAACCGTTACTTCAAATTGTATATTGTATCTGTCAATCTGTCTGTACGTCTGTCTATTAAGTATGAAAATTATACTCAATTAAATTGTATTCTAGTCCTAATACTGGTGTGTAGACGTACGTTAATTCAACTAGTTGAAATAATTAATTTCAACGTCACAACAGTTTTCGTCCAACTAGTTGAATTCAACATTTATGTAGGAATCACCGATCGTCTTTAGTTTTCTTAATGTCTTTAAGTACTTCTTTTATTGTATGATTAACTAGTTGATAAAATAAACCAGTTTTTCAACTAGTTGATAAATGTCAACGGTTTAGTTTTGTTGATATAAAGAAAGATTTTACTGTATGACAAATTTGTCCTCCTCCCTTTCACCTCTGTTTCTAAGAATTAAAATTCAATATATTTTAAAGCTATGAAAAAGTTAAGAAACATGAATTTAATTAAACACAGTATTTATAAACATATATTTTACAAGATACATTCTTCACCAAGTAAAAGATTCACTTTCAAATATTTTATCAATTTAAACTTCGATTCGACCTCGATTTTTGTAAGCTCGTTAAGCGATCGGAACCGACAATTATTGTATGCATCTCCAAATAAATTAATGTCCCAGACGACTTACTTATCTCATTACAAGCTTCTGCATAATCTGATCCCTCCACCTGTCTACCCCTCGCCCCACCCCGGTAGTCTACTTCCCTGGCACACATACCGACCGGACCGGCTCAAGACCTAGATATTTTCGGCAGAACTATCACACGCGAATTTGAACTTTAACACCGTAAAGAATCGATACAACCCATCGAAAGAAATTGCAATTAATCGAACCACGATAAGATCGATTTTCGATCGGCTTCGAATTTCGATTCTTGAATCGAAAATGCGGCGTCTTTGATGAACGATTCGAATTCGGACCGCTTTGCCATCGTTTTGTAAATGTACATTCTAATTTGATTCTTAACTTGTAAACGTAGGGTTTGAATTGATTATTGATTGAAAGTGGGTCCGCCAGTATGTCACATAGGTCTTTGAATATTGAGGCGCCGAAATCGTGTTTCTTTTGAATGTCCCAGAAATTTGAGCGTTGTGAATCCGTTGTTAGTGCCGGCTTTGATATGCTAACTTTTACTATCTTCAGCTTTAGTATTATCTATTCTCGGTACTAACTGGATTAATTAATTTTATATAGTAAGTAATGTAAAAAGAAACTTTGACATAGATATTTACAACTCTGTGAGTAAATAGTTAACAGGTACTTGGTAGGAAACTTACTAGTAAAAAAGCGAAAGCTTATATGGATGGATGATTTTCATTATCTCCGGAACGGCTTAACAGATTTTGATAAAATTTGGCATAGTTATAGAAAATAATTTGGAATACCACATCATATGTAGGCTACTTGTCTTATTTTACCGCGCGCGAAGTCTCGGTCGACAGTTAGTAATTCAATAAAACAATCTCTATAAATCAATAATCTTTATTGGTTTCCAAAAAACATGTTTGTAAAATAATCGTAATTTCTCTCGAGGAAAAAACAAATCAAAATCTGAGTAAATAATCATCTTAATAAAATATATAGTCAATGAAAAAACTTTGGTTGTAAAAACAACCGAGCCAATTTATGTTTGGCTATAAAACTATAAAGTAAAGAAAAATGCAATTAATGAGTTCAGAAAAAAATGTCATCATACTTATAACTAAAATTATTATCGTAGAAAAAAATCAAATATGATTTATCGTTTACAAAATCGATTAAACAATGTTATAACATTAAAAAAGTCTTTTCATAAACGAATAAATCGATTTGATTAAATAATTGTTTTTATACAGTAAAATGTAATAAACCACAAACACAAAAAGATATAGAATGCTCATATTCTAACTTTTTGTGTGGTTTCAAATATTACATTGGTCTCGTAGTCAAAAATTAAAAGTGTAAATAACTTCACAAAATGTAGTACATAATTAACAAAGACAAATGTGTAAATTGTATTATATCGGTCACAAAAAAAACTTATTTTATAAACAAGTAAATGTCAAATTTATATTGAAAAATCTCATTGATTGTTAACGCTTAAAACCATGAGACGTTTTTTACAATTTTTCATAATGTTAATCGAAATTATATAAATGCGCCATCTAGCGTACTAACGCGAAAATAACATGACAATATTTAAAGAAAAAACAAAAGTACGAAATAGTAAAATATAAAAATAAAGCTAACGCTTTCAAATACCAATTAGGAATGAAATAATTAGTAATTTACTGCGTTAACTTCTTCTCCAGCTCTGCCCAGACAGGGTCGAGTGCGAGTTCTCCACTATACACCCTGTCGGCCAGAGAGACGGCGCGCGTCGCCCCGCGCTCGCCGCGCTCCCCCGCCCCGCGCTCGCGCTGCCCGCGCCGCCGCTCCGACGACATGCGCACGCTGCGCATTATGGCAGCCGACCGCTCGCGCTCTGAAATTCATCGTTAACCATTAATAAACTATGAAATACAGAAAAATCACTACTGCAAAATCTACATCATTAGCATAAGATTGATTACATTATCATGAGTTAACTTTGCTACGAGACGAGTAGCAGAATTAATGTAGATGAAGCAGATGCATTGGAAATATGAAAAGCAATGGGGTGTTGTGACAGTAAGCGGGAGGCGAGCATGAGACATGCAGCGTGCGACGTGCGGCATGCAGTGAGCAGTGTGCAGGGTGCAGCGTGCAGTGAGCAGCGTGCAGTGTGCAGTGTGCAGCGCGCAGTGAGCAGTAAGCAGCGTGCAGTGAGCAGTGAGCAGCGTGCAGCAGGCGGCGTGCAGCGTGCAGCGTGTTACCGAGCTGCGAGGCGAGCGGGCAGTAGTTGTTGGTGTGCGCGAAGTCGCCGGTGGCGCCGCAGCGCGCGCACACGTGCTCGCGCAGCACGGGGCACGTGACGCGGCCGGCGCGGCGCAGCGCGTGCGACTGGTAGTACGACACGCGCTCGCCATTCGCGCGGCAGAACGCGCACCCGCGGTTCTACACCACATAAACTTTAATCACATTCCAATAGTAGGCATCAAGCTAACCGTCTAGTGGCAGTGGCAATGGCGGAGGCGTGGTGGCAAAGCGGGTGTAATGTGTGCGTACCTCGTCGCTGCGGTCGGCGTGCTGCGGGCGGTCGAAGGATCGCAGCAGCTGCAGCAGCGCGCGCACCACGACGCGCGGCAGCGAGCTCAGCACGCGGTATTGCTCCTCAGTTATGGCCTCCCCTGCCAAAGCGCCAGCGCCCATGTCTGAAACAAAGGGACTTATTTTGGCCCAGCTCGATATACCCTATAGCTCGTACTGTAAAACGAAATGTTGAAATGCAACCTTGCTTGACTTAGATTAGAGTTTAACATAAAATATCGTAGTCTTATAACTCACTGTCAGCGGAGACATAGCCGCGGTCGAGTGCGGGCATCGCGGGCGGCTGGTACACCTGTGCGGCGAGGTGCGGCGCGCGTGTGGGCGTGCCGCGGTGCGCGCTGGGCTGCAGCACCATCGACGCTAAGAACAGAAATAGTCAATAAACTAACCACATTCATACGGAGATGTTTAAATTCTAATGATACTCACCAGCGCGTCTGTTTACGCCGTCTACATCGGGATCGTACGGGGAATCGACGCCGTTCATTCGGAACTCCTCCATCACTCTGTCTACGTGGGTTCTCCTGCTCACTGGAAACATAGAAAACGTTAAACATAAACTTTAACATAGAATAGGTATAATAAATTATGACATTTCTAAGTTAAAGAACAATTAGCAAAGTCCTATTAAACCTTGCAAAATTTTGGATCAGAAGTGGTTACGTTTTATAATCTTCAAAAAGAAGATTCTCAATTCTTCTCTCCTACTTTTATGAGTTACATAGGATTTCTTTACATTCACGTTTTGAGAGCAATACATTGTTAGTAAGGCGTTGCTAGATGCCTTACCATCTACGTAGCTGACAGATCTGCCTCGGGACGCGTGGTTCAAGGCTGATAAGTGACTCTCGGGCGTTGGTAGCGACTGACTGCCTCCCCACGAGTACTGGAAACAACAAAGAATATGGTTCAAACTCTCAAAACCACAGGATAGAGATTTTGTTAACTCTCTCTAAAATTATATAACACTAGTTTGACAAAGTTGACCATTAAAGACTTAAACCGTTATTAATTTGATAAAGTACTACTTGCTCAAGTTCTACGAACTTAAGTTATCTGTTTGTTACTTAGAATCAAGTGGGCAAGCGAGCAGAGTAAACGATTTCAATGAATGTATGCATTTCTCTATCTATTTTGTTTAAATATTTAAATGGCTATGACTTTGTTTTTGACTTGCTTTTATGTTTGGGTTTACATATTAAAAACTATAAGTTTACAAACTAAAAAATCCGAAAAGAAGGGCGGCCAAATATTAATTTTTCTCTACCGCATTTTAACTTTTTTGCACTTGTTTACTAGACCTCTATTGTATTTTTTCACAGGTCATTTAAGTGTATTTTTGAAGAACTGTATATAATAGAGAGAGAGATGAGGTAGACCTAGAAAGAGATGGATGGATTGCGTGAAAGGTGACATGATCAAGAAGTGAGTGATGACTGAGATGACGGATGATAGAATGCTTTGGAGGACGAAAACCCGGTGCGCCGACCCTACGGGAGTAGGATAAGGTAGGGGAGATGATGATGTATATAACGCCTGGATATAGACAGGTCCAGTACACATTAAAGGCCAACTATTACATTATACCAGAGCAGATTTTGAGTGTAACTGTCATAATGTGAACCAAGCATAATTTCCAGTTACATCACGATACAAGTACCGAGAACTCCTCCAACAATAATTTCAAAAAGAAGAAGAAATCTTTGCACATACGATTAGCTCTATATGTTAAAATTCGAAGTACCCGCAATAAAAATACGATAAAGTGTCGCATTTTCCAATATTTTGTTTAAATTTTCAATTAATCTACTATATCTCCGTACATTAAACAATATGAAAACCCCTTTCATTTCTCCTTGAGTTGTGTAGGTAATGTAATTCTAATCAAAACATTTACTCAAATTCTTAACCTAGCATTGTAAGAATAACAACAAAGATAAGCCGTTATTCGATCTGTCCAGCGACAATGGCGGCCGATTCTATTCATTACTTAAAACTTAATGCACGGCCGCCATGTTTTTTATGCAACAAGTTGCATTGCATTCGTTCATTTAGTTTTGATGAATTGAAAAATCCTTGCTTCTTGTGCTAGAAGTCTTACGAGCTATTAGACAAATGTTACTGGCTAATAATTGCCAGTATTTTATTTTTATTTTTTTATCTGCATAACGTAAACAGATAATTTTGTACACAAAAAAGTTGCGCTAACAAACTCTCGTTGCAAATCAAAACAGAAACTGCTTTTGAAACTTGACTCGCTCTTAAGTTACTTCTTTGTTAACAATAACTAACTTACCAAAGTCGCAGTCATCAAAACATTACATTTAATTAAGTATTCAAAATTAACTTGTTAAGTAAATTAAATTAAAACTTCGAGAACTAAGAAACAATGTTTTACAAAGTACCGACGCAGCATAATTGTTGTTTATTGAAAATTTGTTTTTTATGTATTAAAACTTACCGAATCTAAAGAAGTGCCGCTGCCACTGCTGTAGTCACTGTGATGGTTCATTTTTATTGATTAAAAATAATCCAAATTAATACAATAAAATGCGTCAAATATAAAAGTCTAGGAGCTAAAAGGCACCCGTCTTCTACCGCGGCCGAGCGGGAATGAAGGGAACGACACTAAATGTATGCACAATGAAATGGCCATTTTTGTTAATACTGCAATTATTTCCTATTCGTTATTTAAAGTATGGTATGTATTGTTTTTTTTCACTTCTACAAAGTACCTACGCAATTTAAATTGTGATTTAAGTGTTGCCAAGTTGTTACAAATCTTACCTCTTACTGTAATACTTATCATACTAATATAAATGAAAAAGTTTGGATGGATGGATGTTTATTAGAGTTGGTTGTAAACTGGTGAACGGATCTCGATGAAATTTGTCACAGTTGTAGAACATAGATTAATTCTGTTTTATTTTTATATTCCTCTTGAACGAAGTCGTGGGCAAAAGCTAGCACAGTAAGTTATATTTTGCTTTGTGAGTATTTTTAAAATTATGTGATGTTATATACTTACTTGGTGGAATACAAATTAGATAAAAGTTTCTAAAACACTATTTAAGTAGCAAAATACCTATTATATCTAGAATTAGTGTTTTGTTTTTCTCAGGATAGTTTATTTTGCGTCATCATCATTCTTAGACGTTGGACAAAAAGCGTTAAAACAAACATGAGTCGTTTTATCAATCAGCGAAATTGAAACCAAAGGGCCTATCAATAAAGTTTTTATAGTTGCGAGAACTTCTTCATAACGTCATCGATAAATTTTAGTACGAGTATGGCTTGTTATTGTACTTTATGTCCGGTAGCAGCGCTGCATGTTTCGAAAATGTTCTCACGAATTTTCATGATAGTCCAATTTTGTAGGAATATGATTCTATGCACTTATACTGTGAATTTACATAGACTTAATACGATAGTTAACGCTTTATCTAATAACATTACAATAAAATATGTGATCTAAAATTAACTCAACATATTTTGTGTAGATTATTTGCAGGGGCATTATTAAAGAGCTAGTGTACTAAGAGCAAACTAGATGGCGTTGATGTCAATGATTCTTTAAAAAGATAAAACAAAATTTAAAACTGTATTGTATTGCAGTAAAATATGTGATCTATAATTTGTAACTCAACATTTTTGTGTAAATTATTAGGCAATGCCGATAAACGGGGAATGACATTATAAAAGAACAAGTGCTTTAAGAGTAAACTAGATGGCGTTGATATCAATTATTGTTTAGACAGTCTAAACTAAATTAAATAATTAATTGCGACACCAGCGCTTTATCGACTCAGATAAATTTTTCTCCCTAATCTCAATAAAAACAGGTTAAAAGACGTGGTATTTTGTGCCTGTTTGATTTTCGCCATCGGCGCTAATGGTTGCGGTGCCCACAATCGGAACTAATCTGTCATAAATATCTCAACGAAACAAAAACTATCACTTCCAAGCAGCCATTTTTACAGTGATTTGGTTGTTCTTGTTTTATTGTACTTTATTCTTATTTTGCCAAATAAGCTTTCATTTATAGAGAGATATTGTAAAATAAAACAAAGTTATAGAAACATAATGGTTTATTACAGCCTCGATTGCATAAGATATAGGATCTCTGTCAATACTGATTGTTCCTTACGATGCAACTGCAGCCGGAGATTCCGAACAACTTTTACGAGAATAATCACAAAATTATCACTGGTTATGTGTTACACTGCGAGAAATATACATCATGGAATGTTTAATTTCAATATTCCAATAATAATGCAGAGGCAAGTCTACTGTCTATTTCTAGTCTAGTATACATTCTTTGATATGAAATAGGTAATCTAGTAAGAAATAATAATTTTATTTTACTATGAAAGAGATTCGAATAAGGCATAGATTGTTTATTAAACAGTTTTTGTAAATAATGGTTGTTTTTCTTTCGTGTTGTCCTCTCTATTCATATGTTGAATGTCTTTGGTTCTTTTAGTATATTTACTGTACCCTTTGATTAAATATTTAGAATACAATTTCTACAAGCAACAAGATCCATATGTGGTTAAAACGGACATTACAAGCACGCAATTTTATTAATACAAATAGTGTTGCCATTTGAAGTAAAAATGACTTTATTTGTTAAATATGTAGTGAGTAGTTTAGTGAGCGTACTGATTCGTAATAAATGTTTGTTTGAATGTGTTTAGCATACAGAGAACACAGTGTAACACAGTGCCGGGCGGTGCAGGGCGGTGCTCAGTTGGCGTCGACGAAGTACTCCTGCGCGGCCTTGGTGTCGGGCTTGATGGTCTTGGCGCCGGGCTGCCAGTTGGCGTGTACTGGAAGGCCTGCACCAGCCGCAGCGTCTCGTCCACGGACCTGCAAACACGCGACACTTAGTACGGATATTGCCACACAAATTATAACAAAACCAGATATAAACCATTGCAGAATGCAATCCTAATCTTCGTTTAGTAATATTATAAATGCAGAAGTTTAGATGGAGGGATAGATGTTTGTTAGAGTTTGTAATAAACGGTTGAATGGATCTGGATGAAATTTGGCACAGATGTAGAGGATAAAGGTTATGGTTCCCATGGGATTGTATTAGTTCTTATTTATGTTTACTGTATAATTCTGCAATAGTTCAAAATAACTTATTGAAATTTTGCACAGATATAAAACCAAGGCTGGATAACACATGGGATATTATTCATCCCCGACAATGTCAGGTTCTCGAGGGCTACGTGTTTTTTGTTTTATGTTAATATGTTTTCTAATACTGCGCGTCCGAAATCGCGAGCAACAGCTAGTTACTTATGTAAAATAAATTATAAATTCACATTTTTTTTTCCGAGAAATTAAAGTTGAAATACTGTTTCTTAGAGATTGTTAACATATCACTTAATCATAAAATGTACTTCAACGTAAACATCACAATTCAATATAGATATGGTTTTGTAGTATGATAATCAGAGTGAAAGTGCGGGCACTGTACAGTCAGCTGCACAAATGTATCATCTAATATCATAAATGCGAAAGTTTAGATGGATGTTTGTTAGTTTGTAGCCTAAATAGCTAAACGGATTTTGATGGAATTTGGTACAGATGTAGAGTATAGTATAGTATGGAAGAACACAGGCTATTCGCTTTTGTTTTTTAATTACAAACAGACGGAGTCGCGGGCGGAAGCTAGTTCATTTACAAAACTGTACAAACCTGCAGACTTTCAGTTTTAAATATGACGTATAAAGGTAATCAGCATTAATTGGAAGCATTAAGCAGATAGATACGACATATATTTTTGAAACTGAAGAATTTACAAGTTTGGAATAAGTTGGTAAAGGTAGGTATTGAAGCTGACTGTACAGGTGGTGATTTGCTTTTAAGTGATATGACAGTGCGTGACAGTCAGTGTCTGCGCGATATCTACACAATACTATATCTACTGTCTACTGATAAGTCTGATATTTTTTACACTTCCGATTATCATATAATCAGTATCTGTATTTCGTAGTAGTAATAGTTACTAATAGGACATCGGTGGCTCAGTGGTTTAAACACTTGACTTGTAATCTACAGGTCTTGGGTTTGAACCCTGCCATGTACCAATGTGATTTTTCGAATTTTCATATGTACATAATTTACCCGACGTTCTTACTGAGAAGGAAAACATCGTGATGCCTGCACATATCGATAGAGAAATTCAAAGATATGTGTGAAGTCAACCCGCAGTGCTGCGTGGTTGACTATGGCCTAGTCACCCTAACTTAAAGTAGACTCTAATCCCCTTAGTGGCGATGTATAGTGAGGTGATGATATGATAGGAAGGAATGTAACGAATAAACCTTACTACTTGGTAGATTTTCATCATTAGATAAAAAAATCGCCTTCCTTCTACAATACAAAAAAATGTTTTCTAGCATCGGTTTCCCCTCCTTTGTACCTCTTTAAATTTCTATCATTATTGAAAGAACCAACATGTCATAGATTAAATTGAAAAATTACATAAAAAAACCGTAATATTAGGTTACTACTAAAACACAACTACTGTTAATAATATTTTTAGTATAAATAAACTTATCAAGAAGCTTCGATTAATTACTTAGTGTCTTTTATATATAAAAAAAATATTGTTAATACTCATTTTAGTTAATTTTCCGAAATTTTAAAAGTGATTTTCCTATGTAATCAAGTGTTTGTGTGTAGTGGCGGTGGCGGTGG
>NW_013525024.1:3622317-3633174 GCF_000836215.1 Papilio polytes | reverse complement strand
CACGCTTACATACAACGCTTACAAAAACATCACTATGTACAGTTGCTGAAATGCGCGGTGAACTTTCAAAAAAATAAACATGTCCTAAGACAAAAATCAGTCTTCAATAATAAAGCGTAAAAATACACGACTTCGTGGGATCCTGCCCCAGTCAGTCAGTCTGCCAGGAATCACAGCATAGTTTTTTAAATAATTCTTTCTTTAATTAAAATTTAGGGCACATTTATCACTATTAAACTTAGGGGGTAAGTAAATTGAAAAAAAAAACTTCATATGGCAAAGGGACCATAAACTTCAAGCTGACATCAAAGAAGCAAGGTTGTAAAGCCTTCCTTGTCATTTGTGCATTTGAATTTTAACATTAGCAAATGTAAACAATAAAATAAAGTTTTTATAATTACATGCGAATAAAGCCGCAAGGGAAGAGCTTGTTTAATAATGACCTGTTAGGTAACAGTGAACCCAAACGTTTATCACACCAAAACATTTGTAAACACATATAAAAGTTACGTCCTATTAGCTGTTGCGTCAATTAAGAGTGTATTTTTTAAAGTGCACCACCGACAATGTCCCCGAGTGTACCTTGCTTGCGCGAGGTGTTGATCCAGGCGAGGTGCGTGAAGTGCGAGTCGGTGGAGGCGGCGATCACCTCGCAGTTGATCTTGCGGAAGTCGTCCGCGCGCTCAGAGAACGCTATTATCTCCGTCGGGCACACGAACGTACTGAAATACAAGTAACCTCAATTTAGTGGTATTTAATGCTTGGTTTTTTTTACAAGTAACCTAGTGTTACGTAATGATAAGTGATAAATTGTTAAGTATCTGAAAATAAATCGTTTGAGCTAACTAAAAAAGTGTCTGAATTTTTTTTTATAATACAAGGTGACAAATGAGCAACCGGCCACCTGAATCCACCGAAATGGAAAGCGACTTCTGCCTATAAATATCCACAATTGCAGATGAGTTGTCTACCCTTAATTGACGGAGGAGGAGACGCACATAAACTGGACATTTCCCCTTCCTATGCGTTTCCTCCACCGTCAAATCTACTTTTCCTTCCCATTCATTGCTCTTAAGAAAAGGGTGGAAAGAAAAAGGGACGAAAATTAGGGCTCCGGCACCACACTCATAAGATGAAACGCGGAATTGCTCCCACTTCCACGCCTGTTTTGCGCGTGAATTTAATTAAAGAATTAAATTTAGGCGAGTCCATTCATTATATGTTATTACTTCGGCGATTAGCGCCTCCCACATGTCACTAAACAAATATGAAGTTCTGAATTTAGTCGAGTTCTATACTAAACTTACTCGATTGTTACAGTAGGGCAGTGATGTTTTAGCTGCTAAATCACTCGATGCCCAACTAAGTCTACTAACCTAGATCAGACGGCATAGATTGCTGTATTAATTGTGAAAACAAATATGTTAAGTTCATGTCACTAGAGATAAAAATGTACAAGTCCACCGTGACATTGACCGTAACAAGCACGTGCAGAGCGGGCCTGCGCGACAACCAGTTCTCTAAAAGGAGCGCGGTATATTCACACGCTTCCACTTACAATGGAAAATTATCTATGAATGGACCATTTTATTCACAGACCAGTTTTAAACAATTTCATTCATTTCTTTTAAGTCAAACGTAAAATATCTGAACGAAAACTCAGTCTACAATACATAAAACCTGCTATACTGAGATCAAATAACCAAGTATTTACACTAATATTATAAAGAGGAAAGATTTGTATTTTAATATATATTGAAATAACTTAAAAACTACTGGTTCGACTAAGACCATTGTAAAGCTACGTTATCAGTGAGTAACATAGGCTGTTATTGTTTTTAAATTCCACGCGGGCGAAGTCACGAGCAACAGCTAGTTGTTCATAAGACAGAGTTTAGTTGTATATTGTTCCGATCGATCGATTTTATATACAAATATAATAGTACTTACAAGTCTAGCGGGTAGAAGAACAGCACGACATATTTGCCCTTGTAGTCAGAAAGCGAGATGTCTTTGAACTCTCCGTTGACGACCGCTGTCGTCTTGAACTGGGGCGCGGGCTTGGTCAGCTGCAGCGGCATCTTGTTGAAGCTGAAACACAAAAATGACACTTAATTCCACCCATTATAAGCTACTTTCGTCAATCAACTCTTATTTTACCAAATCGAATACTTTTTAAAATTTAACTAATTACTTTCTGTTACTAAATACTACACAAAAATTACCTTTAAATCATCAAAACACTTGAATACAAATCCTAAGTTAGTAGTTTCATCAATAACTTAGTCGCAATGCAGTCTAGTTAACCAGTGAATGTACAATCGCTTACATAAGTGATTTCTAACATTTCTACAGCATTCTCGACACGACTGTACTTGGACAAGACAAAACCGTGTCAGCCAAAACAGTGACTATTGATTCTAATACTAGACTTGCCTTCGTTTCGGTGAACGTAATATTCAAACTATAAATAAGTCTTGCTTGCTATGTATTTATTTCAAACAAGATCAGTGTCTCCGATCATATATCTTATGAATAAAATCATTTGAAGTTCAAATATTCACATTTTCATATTAAATTCATTAAAAACTGTTAGACGTACCAGTTATATTTTCCCACAAGTAACACAGTATTTGAAAATTATCTGATTACAAACCACAATGCCCTACGTTCTCAAGCCACAAAACACTGGTTGCTTAGTGAAAGACCGTAGTGAGAATGTAACGCAGTCCGTAAAAAAACAGTGACAAAACGTATCTAGAATGTTCCACTGATTAACGAAAAGGTTATATTGTGATAAACTGGACGTTCGATACCCCATAGATAAAGAGTATCGAATGTTTAAATAACCAATGTCCAAGTAATCTGACGTGATTGAGCAACAAAATTGAACATAACCTTGCAATGTCATTAAACATTACCTAACATAACACCTGCAGTCTATCATGAAAATAGTTAGGCTTTATACGCAAGGGCGACTTTTTAACGTTTTCGCAAATACGTTTATTTTAAAATGACTCTTGTTTCGTTCGCATACCACTCAAAATGCAACACTGCGTGATAGACGTGAATTTGTTATATCTGAAAACCTTTTACGGGCGTTAAAAAGCGCTCTGCAAAGTAATGACACAAAAAGTGGAAATTCACAATATCGCGCGAAACTGGATATAATCAAAATTAGTTTTTGGTCGTTACTAAAACCGGTTTCTTTACTTTTTAGTCGTTTCGTTGTTCCTAACTACCATAACTACTCGTTGGAACTATCTACACACGAACCTAATTGTCTGTCCCTTTGTGTGTGTATGAGCAACGTGCACGGCCATAGTAAGGTCAGCGGTGGCGCGCCACAGCTCGACCAGTAAACCATTCCGATGGTATAACTCGGTCGTTAGAGCTCCGCTCGCGAGCATGTTCGATAAAGCCGCTTCTAGGTTACTGACCCTGAGAATAATGCAGTTTACATTATTCCAGTCCAACGATCGTATACTTCGGAACTCACAGTGCATTCCAGTGAATGTTTACATTTTTTTCAATTGTAATCAAGCAGTGATGTCGATCGCTGGAATGAAGTAACGTAAACTGACATTACTATATATACTCTACGAAAGAATGCGATTCCAGTATGTGGCATACGAAATTACATTCCCTCCAATTCTTATTAAGGGTTTAGGCGTGGTCGTAGATAAGTCCTACCATTCGACTACTAACCTATTCCTAAAATACTAGTAACTTTCAAATCAACTAATGTTTTATACAAAAGGGCAGAAATAACGTACGTGTATGTTTTGACATTGTGTTGTTTCCAATACCTTGGTTTTCAATTACCATGTTCGGTCTGTCTTGGTTATTTCTACGTAACAATCTACGCAGAAAGTATTCTTAAGGTAAATTCCGCAACATATATGACTTAAGTCCCAGTTTACTTTATTCCAGTACAGTAACCCTGATGCAATGGAATGGTGGTATCGTCCAGTGAAAGGTACAATCGTTCAAACTAGTGATAATGACTTCGAGAGTGATGTTAAGAATATTTTTGTTAGTGTTGCAAGTTATTGATGAGGTGATATCGAGCATAAAAGTAATTTGAGGAGAAATGGATACATTTAAAGTAAGTGTATCATTAATTTCTTATGTTCAATGTTATAATTGTTCATGGCATTTAAACTTTGCATACAAAAAGCTGCAATTTCCTAAGTCATGGTATTACAGTAGCCTCAGTATGTTCCGTTTGCCAAATATAGCTATTTCAAAAAGTATTCAACAAATCTGAATAGAATTCAGTATAGCACTAAAACACCACATCAAGGAAACACGAATTCTTTATTATACTTCTTATTATCTATGACAATATGATGCATTATAGAAAGCATTGTAACATTCTAGGTCCTATCTCTTAACATTTCAAGCCTCATCCGAGTCGATGTCTACAGAAGATGCCGGTATATTCACTTGGCATATGTTACTTGGTCCTGGTGTGGAATCATCACTGGCTTGTGCGTCGATAGTAGACTCTGGATTATAATATCTATATTTCCAATACTTTTTGGCACTTGTAGATTTCAAATCGTGTAGTCGACGTTTCGTAATCACTCTCTGAATTTCCTCTTGACCCAATATTGCCTGTTTCGTTGACAATTCTCGTAGTTGCTTAGCAACGTGCTTCCCAAACACTTCGAATTCATCTTCAGTTTCCGATTTCGACATATCGTATTGCGTCTCTTCCACATTACTGACTATCTTAGATCGCTGTGAAACTCTTCTTCTTTTCCTCCGAGGTTCAGGGGGAGCGTTGATTTTACATTCCTCGTAAGTAGGCTCCTCAGAATGCTCCACAGAATGTTCTACATGCTCAAATTCAGTATTATCAATATAATATTCCTGGAAATAAAATAAATTTTATTTTTAACAGATGCCAAGCACACAACAAGAACATACAATTTTACTTTGTAGTACGGACAGATGGACAGAATAATTACTCATTACGTAAACGAAGTTAATTACAAAGGCAAATATGATGATTTAAAAATTGACAACTCGTTGAAATAAGCCACTAGTAAATTAATAATGCATATGTATAAATACAAATAATTTATATAAACAATACATACCCTCGCTTTACGCTTCACCATTACATTTTTAATAAATGAGTCAAATTCTGCGAACCATTTCATTTTTGGTTCGTAAACGTTACCACACCCTCCAAATACGGTCGACTTCTCAATTTTATCTAACTCAAGACAGTAGGTGGAACGAATACTTTTTATTTTACTTTTCACATCATCCACTGTCATATTTTCAATTTTCATGCCCTCCAATATATTTTCCAAAGCCGATTGGCGCATAGCTTTGTTTTTATAATCATCTAACGTTATGTCCCATAAACACGAATTTTCTTTATATAAAGCAATAAACTGCATGGTTTGTTCTTCATTTAACTTTCTCATTGTACCAAATGTCCTTTACACAGGTAAATTCCAAAGCGAGCAACACGTGTTTCCTGTACGATTGCGCTGTCAGCACTGGAATGGCACTTGATTGGTCGATTACATAATTCCAGTTACGTTGAGTGGTCGTACTGTATTCAAATCTTGAACGCCAATCCGGTTATAGCACTGGTTTGCTGTATGGATTCCACGCACGTATTATTTTCCAGTTGTAATCTAGCGCTGATTTCGATCGCTGGACTGGAATAATGTAAACTTAGCATTAATCCATTCAATAGTCATAATCAATCACTATATCGATGCAACAAACGTGGAAAAATATTTAATCGGCAGACGTCGAGACATTCCGAGGCCAACATTGGTACCTCTCTATACGTCATAAAAACGATATAATCCATTTATGTAAGATAAAATTAATAATAGCAATTGAGTCATCCAACGATATTTTCAATTTGGAGCTTCTATCAAAACATTACTTCGCTATTAAGAAAATTAGGTTGTCTGAATGAAAGTGGCTAACAAAATTCAAGCCTATAAAAATAATTGCACGTCTCACACTACGATGATCTAAATTCAACAACGCTTCAAACACTAGCCACGATTTTCCGGTTTTCTCCCACAGTTTACCATTTAGAATACAATCTAAATAACGGATTGTGGAAGTATATTTCCCACAGGTCTAATTTTAAAAATAAACATGTTCTGAATTGTTTTATTAATTTATTAAGTAAACAGTTCAAAGGTCACACCATTAATGTGCATAAGGTATTCAAGTAACCAAGGACAAACCATTCCATTCTCAGAATAATAGGTAATTAGTCTGTTTTAATTGGTTTTTACATGCTAAACCGCATAAGGTGGTAATTGTTTAGCAATCATGTTTTACTATGTTGATACAGAATCTATACTATTATAATAAAGCGTAAACACACACTTCTTTGTTGCCTAAGATGTCAGCAATTACACCATATTTTTGAATAATTCTTTCTTTTAATAAAAAGCCCTACACTTACGTCACGCTTTAGGCCATATATTTTCACGTCATTAAACTTAGGGGGAAAATATTTTAGATAAAAATCCTAATGTGGGAAAGAGACCATAAATTGCTGCTAACATCAAGGAAGCAATGTGGCCATGGTTTGTCATCTAGTCATGTCATTTTGACATTTGCAATTGATAATTTGATACATGTAAACTATAAAATAATTTTATTATGATTTTATGCAGATGAAGTCGCTCGGGGACAGTTTAATAAAAACTCTTATATTGCCCAAAACAGTCCGTGATGTACAAAAATTGAACTGTGAACTACAGTTAGAAAAATTTTCATCAAATAAAAAAATGCTTGAGTTTCTTTTTCTATCGGACCGTTATATAGTATTTCTAAAGAATACATCATTGTTGATTTTTATTAGAATAGAGTTTTCAGGTTTAAATCTGTTGAGATCCTATGCAAGATGTAAGTTAGGAAACCTCAATAGCAGATTAGCATTTAAGTAAACTAGCTTTAACCCGCGTCTCTGTCCGCGTGGAATTAAAAAAAAAAAAGTGGGTAGCCTATGTTCTTCCAGACTATCCTCTACATCTATACCAAATTTCATCAAGATCGTTTTAGCCATTTAGGCTACAGACTCTAAAAAACATCCAACCATCTAAACTTCCACATTTATAATATCAGTAAGATTAATACCAGCAATAAGTAAAACATTGTAGAGAAGTAACACATAATTACCGCTCGTATGTCGTAAATAAATTACTGCACTTGATAATGCAAATAGGATCACGATATAAAGCAAATATACTAGAAACATTAGTCATGTATGTAAAATTGTTGAATCCAATCTTTTGAAAAACTATACAACATAAATTCTGTAGAAAAAAATATTTGAAGAGTTAATTGAATAAATGAATTGCCCATAAAACTAAGCTCTAACATTGTCAAATCTTTTGCGCCAAAACCATGAGTGTTATAAGGGGGGAGGGGAGATGATGATGCATGAATTTAATGAAATACCATTAGTATATACTATTTGATATTGCATAAGCATAAATAATCCATTATCTTAGAAGTGCTAATCACCATGTATGAACAATTGTATGAAACATCACTCCACTATGGACACAAACAATAATAATTGTTATATTATACTTTAACAATTATTTCCTTATCATAAACATCAAGGTTACGCTTAGATCTTAACTAGACTGCATTGATTGTAAAGTTTTGTTAAGTATTTCTGCCTTAGATAACAATACTCTTTGTAGTACATGTAGTAAAATGAGTAAATCACCACTAAAATAGTATAGTAACCACTATCCATTGACATCTTTATACGCAGATGTCTATTTCTACATACTAAAACTTCCTTAAACCAAGTTTGCGATAGTAACTTTTCTACACAACTCTACGTTAATTCTAGAATACACAACTGACAAACTACTTAAGTATGAAAGAACCTCATAGAGAAAGGTCTCATCATAGGCAAGAGGTGCTGGGGCTTATCAAGGTCCAAGCTGGTGACCTCATCCCCTCGGCAGTAACACTTGTGCTCCATCGACATTGTTGAGCACTTCAAATTTATTCAGCTGGGAAATTATTTACCAATTAATAATTAATATGGCTTTAAGCAAACATCACAAGAGCTGTAATGTTCTACAATCTCTAAAAAGATTCAAACTTCTTAACTGCTTATAATGTTTTGATAATGAAATCTTGTGATATTGTTTTTAAACATTAATGATGATTATTGTGTCATTATGATTGAACAATCGGAGATGTTTATAATAACTATATCTCTCCAATTACATAACATCAAATAAAAATAAACATACTTTTACATAACTCTGAATGTTATCGAAATTCCAGAATACACCAAATAAAAACATTTGTACTGAATACTTCATAAATGCAATTAAAATTTTAATAGTACTCTAGTTGAAATTACCTTTTTTAAATCTGACCAAGACAGTTTTAATATAATTTAAATGTCCTATTAGATAAGTCATTTCTTGTCATAGCATTTAAGTCAATAATTGCACATAATCTGAGATATCTAGAGGATATTGGATTAAACCTAAGTCTTGTGATAAACCATAATATGGAGATTTATTATTCAATTGAATTAAAATTACTAAGTAAGATACTATCTGTTTTCATTTATCTACTTTATTGTCTGACATTAAACTAACTAAAACTTATATGATAAAAATTTTGGGAGAATACCTAACAGTTTGAACAATACAAGACTAAAACAGGCAAATAAAGAAAACAAAGAATGGTCATACCAATTGCAACATGATGCAATAGACAGCAAGGACAAGTTTTTATAACTGAAGTGATTTATCTTACAAATAGATATAGATTACTAATATCTACCACAAGGTAAAATCGAAATATTCAACCTTCAATTTAATTGTAGAAAGTATTCATTTTCATATTTTTTCTATCATAGTACAGTAAATATTCAACTCCATCACCAATTCCCCATGCATGCGTGATTAAACACACATACCTGTCTACATGTACTTTTTTCGCTAAATTTCCCATCATTGCGTCAGTTTCACTTCGCACTCTTTTCCTATGTAACCCATCTTCCATTTTAACCTACGAACTACATCATCAAATATCACAGAAAATTCCCTAAAGCCATGTAGTACTTTAACTTGACGCCATAACCTTCAAGCTGATTTAAAAAAAAAAAACTTCAGTGAAGGTCAGACTCACGATTTATTCTAAAACGTTAATTTTGATTAAAAACTAGTTTTAACAATAAATCAGACAAATCCTTTATATTTTATTAAAACAAATGATGTTCTTATTGTATTTTATAACGTTATGGACGAACGTTCTATAGACGAAGCTATGAGGAAGGAAATTAGTTACTCTTCCGAGAACACCTTCTTGCGCAATATTTCATTTAATGGAGATATACATTCAAAGAATTTTAGATTGCAAACGTATTTTTCACAAACTGAATTTATTATTTCATCATAATTATAAATTATGTATGTCAGATGTGCTTGGCCAATTTCTAGATGAATCTTTCCGAACAAAAGAACAGCGTGCCCTCACGCAAACAATGTTTCGTAATAATATCGTAGGTTTCATTTAAAATACACAAGACACAAAATGATATTGATTTGATTAAATATTTAAATAAAAAAATTGAATACTTACAATAAATTAAAATGTGAAATGGAAGGTCAACGGAAACAACACTCTCGTAAGCAGTTGGCGTTAGAATGACAGCCGGCCGGTAAAAATCCGAAAAAAATGTTCAATGTTCAAAGAGTAGACCGAGAATCAAATTGACAAGCGTGGTTAGATACTAATTTCAATTGAATAACTGTTTTCTGTTAGATGAGACTGCTTTAACTTCGGCCCGATTTTAAAAACTTATTGATTGTACTAAAATTAATTCTATCTCCCCTTTTATTTACAATCACCACGACTAACGACCATTATGCCCGGTTCATACTTAGCCAGTAGAGTTGGACAGATGCAACAGCAAGCGACATTCATTGGCGCCAATTAGTGTTCACACTGTGCTAGTTACATGACGATCCCATCAGAGCGCTACTGACCAACTGTACTGGCCAAGTGTAAAGCGCATTATTGCCATTGGTACCATGGCGAAGATCTTTAAGGCACAAAATACTAGGTCTTGTAGCCTATCTACGTTCATAGTCAGTCCAAGTTACCAAAGAATATAAAACGCTCTGAGAAAGAATATGATTGCGTTTACGAATGTTTAATAGTTTCACAGTTTGTCAACAGATGGCGGTATTTCACATTGTAGAATTTTCTTAAAAAAATCAATCTATCCTGATTATGTCTAAGGCTTTTGTGTACCAAAAGTACAAACAATTAGGACAGGGAGCGGGAGTGATGATTGATTTCGCATCATTAATTAGGTTAAAATAGCATTAATAATTTGTTTTACCGCACTGTCTATCCCACAGAAGCAGTGGCCCGTGAAGGAGGGGATTCGCATTCCGGTTGGGCTCAAACAATGGTATTTTTATTGTATTTAACGGGGACGTTGCCTTGACGAATAATCCAATGGAGCCCCGGGGCGTAATAATGTTCTCCAATCTCTTACTATTTGTTTTCATTCCAGAGATATTGCATGTTTTTGTTTCATGTTAAATTTACTACCATTCCATATAGAATTCAAAGGCCAGCAACGTATCTGCAAGTCCTCTGGTATTGCGGATGTCCATGTGGTCAAAGATCTTGCTTTTCCCGCTGCACGTTTGCCACCTTCTCTTATATTATAATACACTGAACAAAAGACAATAGTAATTATTGTAAGAAAAGACGTGGAAACAGTAATGTAGTTGTTGCACATTGAAAATATCGGAAAAGTAATATTCCTTAACTTCACGTCATTTCGTAGTAGCGGCGGTGGGG
>NW_013525024.1:3617416-3621762 GCF_000836215.1 Papilio polytes | reverse complement strand
GCACGCTCAACAAATAACGCCTGTAATTTTACTTATTCCAATTTACTCTGTGACCTTTTATTTTGCTGCCGCATTATTTTTGTCAGGCGCAATACTTTGCTGTATAACAAAAACGAAACCAATGTGTTCTTCCAGACTATGTTGTACATCTGTGCCAAATTTAATCAAAATTTTGATATAAGATGAATGTAAAATATTTATGTAAATACACATGTAATAAAGATCGTCGCTATCTTTTTTTTGAATAATTCTTTTTTAATAAAAAGCCCTACACTTATACGTCACGCTTTAGGCTATATATTTTGCACGCCATTAAACTTAGGGGTAAATATTTTTGATAAAAAGACTAATGTGGGAAAGAGACCATAAATTGTTGCCAACATCAAGGAAGCAAGATGGCTAAGGTTTGTTATGTCATGTCATTTTGACATTTGATAATTTGGCAAATGTAAAAAATATTTTTTTTTTAATTTCATGCGGATGAAGCCACACGGGAACAGCTAGTTTAGAATATATATAACTTCTTTATTTCTCTAAAGAGATTTAAGAAATTAACTTTACCTTAGCAGAGGCTCTTACTAATTTTAAAAAATGAAACTCCTTTTAATTATTGATAAATACTCTTTAATGATTGTTGAATATATATTAATTTATTTAAATGTACATATTGATATTGTATTTGAAAAAGATAGGTCAAAGTTAAGATGATAAGACGTCGAACGGGATAACAAGAATGTATTGCCGTACTAAGGCATTGTCAGCCACCGACTAAAATAACTAGGTTTTACAAAGGATCTAATAAACATTTGTAGCGGAAGTAGGACAGGGAATGGGCGAAAGTTTATGTTTTTTTCTTGATGGTGTTGTATGGTTTAGAAAAATCTCTCTATGAAAAATAATAAACCAGCATCCGTGAGCCGAGTTATGAAGTCCTGAAACCAATCAATAACAAAATTAGTTAATACCGCCATATTGTATACACAGCCGATTTGAAATCAGCGGTCATTCGTAATGAAATTAATATAAGTCAATCTGATTACGAAAAGACCAATGCAAGTAGCAAACAAAAGGTCGTAATATAAACCGTTTTGTGTACTAGGACATTGAATTTATACTGAATGTAATAAGCCGATCATTAGAATCGGAATCGGAATAGAATAGGCCGAGATAACATGTCAGTCCCATTGACATCAAATTATATGAACAAAACTATAAACAGATTTATTTTTGCACTAAACTGTCGCTTACCTCGTATTTTTCTACCACAACGTGCAGTTTGGTATTGAGCCAGGATTTAATTTTCGATGCTAACATTTCGTCGGTTTCACTTACATCCTCGGGACTCTATTAAAATAAAATATGCATTAAGAACACTGTATTGTTATAACATTTAGAATAATATGCTATTTAAACAATTAAAAAAACTAACGCATTCGTATCTTTATGACTATCGTAACGAGTTTAAACCGATAAATAATTTTACATATAGGTAAAATTTAAAGTTTTCAAAAACCGAAACACGTACAAAAACATATTCTCATCTCTATCATTTTTTATAGTTAAAAGTAATTTACTATATCGCCTCCGGTGCCATTGGGCACGAACAGGATCCTCATGTCGTTCAGCTCGTACCCAGTGGGTCCAGTACTGACGCTAGCCCGCAGGATTATAGCGTCGAAAAGGAGGCTTCAAGTAAAGGAAACAAAATTAATTTAACCATATGTAACTGTTTTCCAAAATTTCATCATAATCTTTTTATATTAGATTGAATAATTCGTTTTATTAGTCTTACTTCTAACTAATATTATAAATGCGAAAGTTAGGTTGGATGGAATGGATGTTAGAATTATCAGACTGTGACCAGTCACCTGCAGGAGGTAAAGAGAGGGAGAGGGGAGGCGCTGTGAATCATCGCAAGAAGTCTTTTTTATCTTTACCCGTTGACACCTTCAATTATCACATTTCAGTTGGATATTTAGTGAATGTATAGATTACATACATTTTCATTAACATATATATGTATATAAAATAAAAAGAACCGTAATTACCTTTCAGATAGAGGCGTGATTGGAACGTTTATATCAATATTTTTATCAGTGTTACCTAAAGAAAAACAAGAAATCAGTTGGTAATTGTCATTTTTAATTATATCAAAAGATATATTTCTAATCTTACCAAAAATTGCTGTGCGATTATTTTCACTGATAAAAATCTCGAGTAAAACACCAACGAATCTGTTTTCCCCGACTCCTACTCGGTACGTCGTTCCTAATAATTCCTGTGGCAGGGGCCCTTCTATGGAACTGTAAAGATAAACGTGTTTATATTACGTATTACGGTGAGTTTTCACTGCCGAATCCTGAGAAAATATATTTTATTACCCGACTGAAAAAGTGGGTAATGTTTTCCACGATTGTGTAATTTTAACTTTATATATGACTTCCATAAATTCCATTGTGGCTTAGAGCCGGAACAACTAGACCTATTTAGAAGAGAGAGTCATCGATTCTCCTTCTTACAGGGATTATCATAAGGTACATTACATTACAAAGATCGATATCTATACTAATATTATAAAGAGGAAAGATTTGTATATTTGGATTTTTGTATTTTTGTATGTATTGAAAAAACTCAAAAACTACTGGGCCGATTTTAAAAATTCTTTCACCGTTAGAAAGGTAATTTATCTGTGAGTAATATAGGCTATATTTTGTAATTTCACGCGGGCGCAGTCGCGAGCAACAGCTAGTATATTATATTCGCACAATGCACATGTAGTAAGAAGGAAAATTCAACATTAGTTAAAAACGAGTTCGAATTTCAATCTTCATAGCTTTTATATAGCTAACTATTTGATCGATTTTTAAATATTTGTGTACATTCTAAAATAAAAAAAAAGTGTTACAACTAACATAAGAGGTTGCATGGGTAAAATTAGAATGCAAAATGCCAATAGATGGCGTTATATCATGGATTGCTCTTTATTACAGACACTCCAATTTTATTATATGTAGAAAATAGATAGATATACATAGAATAGAATAAAAGATAATATAGATGTGTTTTGTGTATACTTACCCACGGAAAGGAACAAAATATTCTACAATCGTATTTTTTGATTCATCTTGTACGTTCCGCTGTACAGTAGCTTTGTCGAAATTATTTAAGAAGTCATCGACTAAGTCCTTCTTTGAATCTGAAAATTTGATATGTTTAATAATAAACGCCCTCGAATCTAGATTTTTTATTGATTATGTATACAAATATTTTTAAAATTCCATTTCATTCAATTTCTTTTGCTAATTTAAAGAAAATTAATAATAAAGATCTCACCTGCAAGTCGTTTAGCATTCAAAAGCTGTACATTCATGATTCCCAGCATCACTATAATATAACTAACAGCTCTCATCTTGGATCTATAAGGAATAGGAATATAATTATATTTAATGTATACAGGGTGATACTTATTAAAAGAACTATAGGTTTGATTTCTTCAGTTATTTCCTGGTTTTAAAGTCGTAAGTCAGATTTGAAATAAAATTTGCCCATGCATAATTGTTACTCTTATTTTTTTTTGACCGACTTCCCAAAAGAAGGAGGTACTCAATTCGTCTGTATGTTTTTTTTTTATATGTGTTACGGCATAACTCCGCCGCTAGTGGACCGATTTTGATAATTCTTTTTTATCCGAAAGGTAATGCTTGTTTATTTCTACTATAAACTAAGGTACTATAGATAATATAGCATAGAAACGAAACATCCTTTATGATTCAGAAGTATTTACTAATCACCAAGCATTTTGTTTTGTTACACTTTAACACTTGTTTCAACATTTTACACAATACCACCTCAATTCTAAACTACTCTATTGTAACAAAGTAAATTTAGCTCAAGACACAGGCTCATATATGTAAGGCCACGTTGCCACACGTTGCCATTAATCTTCAAATTAACATACGTCATTCTCGAAAGTTTTGTTTAGATTTAGATAAAAATGGGATAAGCAGTAAGTGGTTTCCTTTTGAAATGATGGCGCCGTGTAATTGCCAAGGCTTCATAATAGACACTAACTAAAATAAATAGGTTTTACGTGACATCTAACACATTTTTGTAGGGGAAGCGAGACTCGGCGTTTTTTATATAACATTTTTTTTTATAACATAAGGTGGTACATTTTTTTTATAACATAACACGTTCATGGGATTATGGTTTTTTTTTATATCATAAGGTGGCAAACGAGCAAGCGGCCACCTGAATGCGCCAAAATGTCGAAGCGACCGCTGCCCATAGACATCCGCAATTGCAGATGTGTTGCCAACCCTTATCCGACGGAGGAGGAGACACAC
>NW_013525024.1:3616674-3617388 GCF_000836215.1 Papilio polytes | reverse complement strand
CTTATGAAAAAAGGGTGGTAAGGAGAAAGGGAGTTAAATTAGGCCTCCGGCACCACACTCATCAGACGAAGCACGGAATTGATTCCATTTTACGCCTGTCTTCTGTGTGGTAGTATTACACCGGGCGTGCCGGCCTATTCGTGCTAAGATGTTAAAGCCGGCACTACCACTTGTTATCTTAAAGTAGTAGATACGATTTAAAACATAGAAAAATATATGAAACAGAACAGCCCTCGCGCCAAAATTTATTGCGTAATAATTTCGTACGATTCATATAAAATATACACCTGAATAAATTGATTTGATCAAATATGTAAATTGATAAAATGTAATACTTACAATATAGTTAAATGTGAAATAAAAGGACTAAAACAACACTCTCGTCAACCGTAATGCTTGCGAATGGCAGCCGGCGACAAAGAACTATATATAATATATGTGTATACAGTGTCCGACCAAAAATCTAATTTCGGCCTTAGTTTCCTTTTCGGCCAAGTATTGCCGAAATTTTCCGTCCGACCGAAACTGGAGTGTTACTATTATTAGAATACTTTTTAATTTTTTCCATTTGATCTTGATTCTTACCGGACAGAAAAAGACTTTGCAGGTAGTAGCCCTCAATAGCTATCACTTAAACCTCAAGTATTTGTTTTCTATATTTTTGAAGTTATTTAATTTTTTGTAAGAAAAACGTAAAGAAAAAAAGATTTTCGA
>NW_013525024.1:3613165-3616355 GCF_000836215.1 Papilio polytes | reverse complement strand
GTTATTTAATTTTTTGTAAGAAAAACGCAAAGAAAAAACAGATTTTCAACTGAAATTTGCCCGTGTCCAAATAATTTACCAGGCACAATATTACGTTAACAGCCGCACTCCGAAGTGACGGTAGATTCAATAAAGTTTGTGATGGCATTACGTGCCATTAGCGCGAAACATTTCATGAACCCTTACCACTACAAAGTCTGCCGACCCTTACCGATTGATTGGATTTCTCAATTCTTAACCTGACGTGTATTTAATTGCAAAGTGTCAGCGAAAGCAATGGAAATCTAAGCGTAATTTACCTTCGGATTCCACTGTTAAAACACTAGGAAAAAACCTATTGTTAACTTACTCTTCATGGAAATAATAAAAATATATTTTGTACCAGTGATGCCACCGGTTTGAGTATTACACGGTGCAATGTAACCCAGTTAATCCCTCAAAGCATGGCAAGAAACACCGTAAATATCTCGTCCAGTGTGCTGGTAGCGCTAAAAACGGCAGTGCTTGCACACCAATAATCTTAAGTGTTTTTGACTTGCATATTCAATTCCTCCATGACCCATGTGCCTTATTGGATTGAATATATCGTTAGCATGAAGGCGTAATTAATGCCTAACAAGCGGTACGCGATGCAAGCAGTCCTTAATTACAACTCGCAGTACAAGCGTCTAATGAGGTCATTAATGCGATGTTAACGCCCATCACCCAACTGCCGCTTATGGCATAACCTATAACTAAAAAACAAGTCTCTAAGAAATTAAAAAGTATCGTAAATACGTTTTGGGATCTTTGGGAAAGGGAACTTATGACTGTTATCTCCAACTAGCTGTTCCCATGCGTCTTCATCCGCATGAAATTATAAAAATTATATTTTATTATTTACATTTGTCCAATTATCAATTACAAATGTCAAAATGACATAATAACAACCTTGCTTCCTTGATATTGGCAGCAACTTATGGTCTTTTTCCCACATTAGGGTTTTTATCCAAAATATTTACCCCCTAAGTTTAATGGTGTTAAAATAAATAGCTTAAAGCGTGACGTAAGTACAGGGCTTTTTATTAAAAAAAGTACTATTCAGAAATATGCTGTAATTGCTGACATCTTAGGCAACAAAGAAGTGTGTGTTTACGATTTATTATAATAGTAAAGATTCTAAAAATATATAGTGATTTTAAAAGTTTAAAATTTAAAAGTGTCGTCCATTTTACAAAGTAGTATGAAAACGTCACAAGCCAGTTTTGCAGCGCAGCTTTTACAAAAGGTATTACAATAAATAGCACTGAAGCGCTTGTTTAGTGCTGAAGTGCGCGTTACTTTTATAGACGTATTTTTCTTGTGTAGTATTTGTTATGTTTGTATGTAACTAAAGCGAAATTATTGAAGCGAATGTCTACTATATTTTGATAAAAAATTCTGACCGTAATACTTAATGGTAAACAGAAGCAGCCTAAATTATAAAACTTGTATTTTCGAAGATTCAAATCTATGCTTTTATAATGAAATTGGAGTATCTGTTTGTAATATCAAGAGAAATCTTCCAGAGTTCGGGAAGATATCGATATCGAAAATCGCATTTAAAAAATTTTTATCTGCCTGTTTGTCCGCAAACCGCGTTTGTTTCGGGTAATCTCAGAAACGGCTCGGCCGATTACGACCGGAGTTTCACTAGAGGGTAGCAGATATGGACGGCCATGTTATAGGCTACATTTTTTTTAATGGCGTGCTGTCAAAATAGCGACAGGAGCGCTATCTCTGGAACGGATGGACCGATTTAAAAGGTTGAAAGGTAGTTTTAGAGTTAGTTAAAAAGTTTGCGGGCGACAGCTCGTAAGGAATATTATTTGCATTTGCTATTTTTAATACAAGGAGCTAAAATTCTTTGTTGAACATTAATTCTTAAGTCAACGGATTTTTTTTACTTGCGAAATAAGATGTTATAAAAGAAGGGTATTTAAAAATAGCTTTAATTTCATTGAAAAATCCAGTTATGTGTATTAATGGTCGATCAGTTCTTGGCCTTGGCTAATACTGGAATGATAAAGAGTAATTAAGATATGGCCGAAGCAAACAAAGCGATTGCCATCGACAAAGTGGCGATTAAAAGTTGTACTGAGGACGTGCAATGAACAATGTAGCATCAGATACGGCGTTCAATTACGCCCTCTATTGTCGGCGTAAACAACCTCATGCCTTTTGTTCTGGCAAATTAGTTTTATTTGTGTTAGCTTCGAGTTGGGGTTGCGAGTTGGCAGGAAAAGTGAATTATAATTTATTACGTTTTACTTTTATTATGCAGATATATTGCTTTACAAATTGATAAAAAGTACCGAAACGTTAGGAATCGAGTAATAACATTTAAAACATTTTAATAAGTAAATAAAACAACTTTAAAAACTTTGTGATTTATTAAAATGCCTAAATTATTTAGAACGTTGATCAGAAAATGCAAATAAATTTTACAATAAATATCTTACAACTAGCGTCCAGACATTGCCGTAAAGGTCTTCTTTTATTTATGTTATATATTATTGGAGAAATATTAAAGGACAAATTCAATATTTACATGATCCGTTGTTTATTGTTTCATTCGTACAATAGTTTTGAAGTCGTAGTCTAATTGAGCCGCCGTGATCGGTTTGCCGCTTGAAGAAGTCGCTTCACAGAGCTTGTGCTCGAACCGTCAAATTAATTACTATTGTAATATCGACGCCAATGTTTGCATATCGATTAAGATTTTGTATTAATACAGTGTCTCTAACTTTTTTTTTATATTTAAGCTAGCGCTTGACCACGATCCCGCCTGAAGGAAGTGACGATGCAGTCGAAAGATGGTACGCGCTAGCATAATAGGTAGCTGTTCATTCTCCTTTTAGGGTTTTTCACAAGTATTTTTAGAAGCATTGACAGGGACGGTTTAGTAGGATCGTCTAAATTTTCAACCAGTTAGACACTTTTCCATATATTCTATCAAAAGAAAGTAAAAACAATCTTCAGTGATGGATGACATTTTTAATAGAGCTTATAATTGATGTGGCGTGTGCCAGATTGATGTACTTGTGGCTACATTTACATATTAGTACGAGTTATTTTCAATAACGCGTCGTTGTGTTTTATGACGCACGAAAAGTATAGTAGCGCCATCTAGTTACTTACGCGAGAATTACGATATACAATTTATTGACGA
>NW_013525024.1:3606074-3610352 GCF_000836215.1 Papilio polytes | reverse complement strand
TTATGCCGTAACACACATAAAAAAAAAAAATAAAAAAAAAACATACGGTCGAATTGAATACCTCCTTCTTTTGGGAAGTCGGTCAAAAACGTTGGTCATACAAAATTACTTTTAATTTAGTACAAAGAATAAAAACTACTAAACAGGACTATATTAAAATGCTTGAAAACAACGCTGTTATGTGAATTTCCATTAAAATTATAAGATAAAAAGTCTTATAATTAAAACAAACATTTACCCAACAGATTTAATATTGTAAGAGAATGCTTGTGATATTTTTTGTTCGGTCTGAAGTTGCGAACAGCGATCCAATTAGCCGGTGTGTAACATTCCGAGCCATTAGCCAGAAAACTTGCAAACCCTTTGAAAAGACAATGCTTTTCTTCAACACCCAGATTAATTATTGTATTTTACTAAAAAAAATATGTATTACTTGCCGTCAAGAGGATGATTAAATAATAAGATTATTTCTGTCCAAGATATGTTTAGGCTTTTGATGTCTTTCTTGACAGTATTTTTATCTATTTGGTTTGAAAACATATCGTTTTATATCAGTAATAAATTTAAAGAGTAAAATTAAACCAAAATCTTTACTTGAGGTTAAGAAATTAAAAAAGGCATTTATTTTAGTCGAGAAAATCTCACGACATGAAGGAGACAGTTTCTAAACCTGTCTTCTAATGCCTGTCCAAATAAGTTCAATTTGTTTGCGTCACGTACGGCTTGCTTTGTCCTTCATTAAAAAAAGAGAACAAGAAGGGTTGAGGTTTAAAAAGTTTGAAGTACACGTAACTCTTTTTTAATTTCACAATACTTTTTTCTTTATCATAATCCTGTTTGATTGCGAATTGTGCACGAAATTGTAGTGTGACGAAGCTTGTTATTTTCAATGGACAAAAGAAAATATTAAAAAAACCCTACAATACTTCATTTGCATAATTAGTACATCAAAAAGTAACGATTTATTCTTAGATCTTTAGTAAAATCTGTTTAAAAAGATTGTAAACTGGTTTACGCTTCATAAGTTTATTTAATAATTCACACTAGATGATAATAAAAAGATCAGATACAAAAGGAAGACTATGGGATCGAATGCGACGCACCTAAAATGGGAACAGGCTTTTGTAATATTGTTAATTAGGGTATCAATACAATCTGTTCACGCATTTAGGTTAATTGCGTTGGTGACGTTAACAATTCTACAAGAAACAATGATGTCATAGAATAGGTTACTTGAACCAGATCTCTGTTTGTTAAAAGAAATACAAAATCCCTTCATTATTATTGAGACTATTGTTACAATGTTATTAAAGACTGGCTGTTCCCATGCGACTTAAAAATTATAAAAAAATCATTTTATTTTTCACATTTGTCAATTTATCAATTGCAAATATCAAAATGACATGATATGATGTCAAACCATGGCAACATTGCTTCCTTGATGTTTGGCAGCAACTTATGGTCTCTTTCCCACATTAGGGTTTTTATCCAAAATATTTACCCCCTAAGTTTAATGGCGTGAAAATATATGGTCTATATTGTAACGTATGTGTAGGGCTTTTTATGAAAAATAAATTATTCGAAAATATGCTGTAATTGCTGACATCTTATGCAACAAAGAAGTGTCTGTTTACGCTTTATTATATTAGTATAGATTGCTATGTTTTATGCTGATCTGGTTTTTAAAGAGTATTTTAATCGCGAGTATCACTAGGTAATGTGGTAATTATTTTGTGATCTATAAATACCTTTTAACGTCTGGTTTTGGTCTAAAATGTATCCTCTGAATCATGTCAAGTGTGTAATTAAAATCTACAATGAAAATAGATTGAAAAATTAATTAATAACAAACGAAGGCAAGTTTTTCGTTTAAATTATTCTCTATTCTAATTAGGGATCCTTTGTCGGGATTTAGCGTTTTCAGCTATAATTATCGTGCCTTTTGGATGAGCAGGTTTTGTTATAAATTTAATATTTCCATCCAGATTTAGGTACTCGAAAGTTAAACAGATTAAAAAACAAAAAGGTTAACTTTTTAACTAGGTACTGGAGAGATATAACGATGGCACGATATTCAAAAGTTTTGGATGTTTTATTGAAAGAAATAAGAACATGACTCTTATGCCTAACGGATGAATTCCGAAACGAATATTAAACCCTTCTCTTTGTTAATGTCGCTTACAATTACACTTCACCATTATATTGTAATTAAAAGTCTCCGCGTGTCCTAGTCATTTATTCTATGTTTATTTAAGTGTCGTTTCAGTATTCAGCCGCTATCAAAGTTGACATTAAAGACTTTAATAATATAGTAGCTGTTGCTCGCGACTTCGTCCGCGTGAAATTAAAAAGTAAGAATATGCCATGCTATGCCTAAGTTACTGATAACGTAGGTCCTAAATGGTGATTTGAAATCGGCCCAGAACTTTGTTTTTGAGTTATTTCAAGAATTAAAATGTTGAACATTGTGTTTGACCTGTTCTCACTGGAACGTTATCTAACTGTTGCACTGTTAAACTGCATTAAACGACTTGGGGACGTCGACTGCCGTTTACTTGTTGTTTTGTGCGGGACAAGTTTTCTCATTTCGGCTTCTCTGTCGGATACCGCAGCTTCTTATGGACCATTAAATACTTCTGTAATAAACTCCCAAAGTGTTATTTTAATACCTTTGTCACTTCTGCATTTGGATATCTGACTTCATTTGTTATTTTTATTTGGGTTTCATTCATGTTTGTGTTTTTATTATTGTGTCTACTTCTTAATGTGGAATATGACACATCTATATAGAAATGAATCCCTATTATTTTGGTCATAACATAACACGTAGATATAATTGGCTAGGCTATTTTTTTAAGATTGTTTTTTAAATCCCCGCGGTGGTAGCCAGAGGTTAAAGGTAGTATATAAAATTTTCACATTGAGACTTATCCTGAGAAATGATAAATATTCGATTTGCATACTTATATGCAAGTAAGTTACTTGCTTTTGATATGTGCGAAAATTTGGTATTGTTTTTTTTATAAGTCTTATAAAAAAATGCATAACTATCTTCTTTTTTGGTAGCTTTAGACGTAAAATCGGCTGTGACATTACTTTTCTTTTATTCTTTCAACAGAAGGGTCGAGTAACGACAACGATCTGTACAAAATGTTTTCTTGAACCGGAAGTGATCCCCCGGGATAAGCCTAGACCGGGTCGGGTGGAAACGTTAAGCTTCCTTTGCATTTCATTTATATTTCTATGACCAGTATCTTTAAAACAAATGTTTATATCTTTAACAACTTATAACAATAAAATAAATAAAATAACAAGAACATTTTTATTACACTGACTCCAGTTTGTTATAAAGGCAAACATAAACTACAAAATAAAAAACATTGTATGGAACAACAATCGTAATTTCTACTAAACTAAACATTCCACTTCCGGGCAAATAACGTTTCAGATTTTCCCCGGTAGATGGCTTTAAGTTTCTCCCCTACCAGGTGAAATCGAATTCGTTCGTTTCATCTTACTATTTGCAATCGTAAACTTTCGATCGAGTTTAGAAAACAAATTTACATGTTCGTATTATAACTTACTTACTTTTAATTACTTTAATGATAGTCATGAGAATACCGAGAAAAATAAATGTGCTGAAAACGTGACGTAATCCAGTTCAAGCAACAATTAAACGCCGAGGCGGGCATTTGTCTGCCTCCACGTCATGTTGGTCGCAGTCGCAGGCAACTAGCGTCACGCAGAATGAGTCATCAAACCGTTGTTAATTAATATTTACTAAATCGTTTGTTGCACCATAATTGTGCCAACAGAAGGTAGACAAACGGTTGCTAAGTGACTTCTTCCCGTAGATATGTGGTGTAAGTTGAAAACTTGCAGATGAAAATAAAGATTTCTTTTTATACATTCACTACTATAGTGATATACAATATAATGATAAAATACATCTTAATAATATTATAAATGCGAAAGTTTAGATGGATGTTTGTTAACGGATCTTTATAAAATTTGGCAAAGACGTAGAGGATAGTCCGGAAGAACACATAGGCTACTCAGTTTTGATTTTTTTTATTCCACGTGGACGGAGTCGCGGGCGTATGCCAGTAGCCTGTATTATTCACAGATAAATTATCTTTCTAACGGTGCAAGAATTTTTGTAATCGGCTCAAGTATTGATTTAAAATATTTTACAGTGCGACAAGAGACTGGAAAGTGCACACTAGTACTGTAAAAGTATGAATAGGTAGGATTTTTCGAGAAGCTTAATTAGTACAG
>NW_013525024.1:3596077-3606059 GCF_000836215.1 Papilio polytes | reverse complement strand
AAAAACCTCCCGCCGTATTCAGCCGTGAGCAGTTAATTCCGTTTTAATCTCCATTGTTTAACTTTTTCTTTTGTTTGATTTTTTTTTGTTTTGATCGTGGAAGCTTGACTTAGATTGCAGTGGACGTTAAGCACGCTTTTGTTGCTATCTAATTACGTATAAGTTCCACTTCTGAAGTCTTAAGATGGATATTGTAAGAAATTTCAATTGATAAAATGTTGTGGTTTAACTGGCAAAGATCCGATATTTCCCTTCCACGTCTAATCTATGTATATAATAATCTTATAAAAAGAAAAGATTTACATTCATTCACGTAAAAACTGGGCCGATTTAAAAAAATCACCATTTGAAAGGAAATTTATCTGTAAAATATAGGCTATGTATTTTTTTTATTTTTTAGATAACACATGGCTGAAGTCGCGAACATTTAGTCTAATATGTTATGAGTTGCAATTCAATTACATGTAGAAAACCACTAACATGTATAGCAAGCAATTTTGGTAGTCAGTGGAGATCACGTGTCATAACACATGTGTCTAAAATTGGACAAATTAATATTAAAGTAGTTAGGGAGATATTTATATAGACATTGCTATTTATAAAAGTTAGTACGAATAATTGTAGTGTTTAATTCTGAATAACAGATAAGTATTTTTGTTTTGCAACATTTCTTTTTTTACAAATAACGTGCAACATTGCATTTCTACACAAATGTATTATATTCACATAATGAAAGGAAAGTCTCTTAACATTATCATTGTCTTATTATGCTAGAATTAATTGTAATTAGTTGTAAGTGCCTTCCACTTTACTGGAGCGGAGCTTCTCTGCATATTAATTGTGAAACACTACTTAATTAAACGCTAGCGGAAAATTAGGCCTCAACAAAGTCGCCTAATTACTACTTATTTAGGACAGAATTCAGAGTTTGCATAATTCAATTAACGTAATAATTGACAAAAAGTATAAACATGTTTTAAATTTGAACAAATACTCTAACAGTGGTAGAGCCCGCTTTAACATCTTTGCTCGTATGGGTCGGCTCGCCCGGTGTAATACCACGACCACACAGAAGCTATTCCTCGTTTTGTCTGATGAGTGTGATGTCGGAGGCTTAATTTTCGTCCCTTTCTCTTTCCACCCTTTTCATGAGAGGAAAGGATGGGAAGGAAAATTGTATTTGACGGTGTAGGAGACGCATGGGAAGGGCAAATGTCCTCTTTATGTGCGTCTTCTCCTCCGTCAATCAAGGGTAGTCAACGCATTTGCAATTGCGGATGTCTATGGGGTCGTTTTCCATTTCGGTGGATTCAGGTGGCCGCTTGCTCGTTTGCCACCTTATATTATAAAAAAAAAGAAACCTCAAATACCTTATGTTATTTAACAATTTTAGCTTCTTCCTTTAATATAGTAATTGATTTTCAAAGTACTCGCTTTTTTGATTGTTTTTTAAAACTTTTGTTATGTAAAAGAAGCTTTTATTATAAATTTTATTATAATTAGTAAATATTTAATACAATATCGAGGTTTATCACTAAATAAATTAACTGAGCTAGGGAGTTGGCAAATTTGCATATTAATAAGTAGCTTAAATTGAGTTTAGGCGGAAAATTGGCTCCCGGCAAATATTAAGTTAATTATCATTTTGATGCGTCACGGCGGAGCGGCGGCAGCGGCGGCAGCGGCAGCGGTGCAGCCTCATCTACAAGCAACTTTTACACAAAATAAACTCAAACTCTCACTAATAAACTACATGACAAATGTAAAGATTGTCGATAGTCAAACACTGCTATAGAAGAGTGAGTTCAATACTAAACTACACGAAAATTAGCATCTTATTATCAACTAGCTGATGCCGTCGGCCACGCACTATTATAATAAAAAGTAGCCTATAATATGCCCGTCCATGTCTGCTACACTTCAATGAAAGTCTGGTCGAAATCGCCCCAGCCGTTTCGGAGATTACCCGGAACAAGCGGCTTGCGAACAGACAGACAGACAAAAAAATTTAAAGCGATTTTCTTTATCATCAATGAGAATACATGTTCCCGAAATTTGAACTTTATTATATGTAGTAGCTGTTCCCGTGCGGCTTCATCCGCATGAAATTATAAAAACTTTATCTTATTGTTTACATTTGTCAAAATGACATGACATGATGACAACTTTGCTTCCTTGATGTTGGCAGCAACTTATGGTCTCTTTCCCACATTAGGGCTTTCATCCAAAATATTTACCCCCTAAGTTTAATGGCGTTAAAATATATAGTCCAAAACGTGACGCAGGTGTAGGGCTTTTCATTAAAAAAGTATAATTCAAAAATATACTGTAATTGCTGACATCTTAGGCAACAAAGAAGTGTGTGTTTACGCTTTATTATAAAAGTATAGATAGATACACGAAAAGACCCAATACAAAAGCAATAATCGTTTGAATGTTGTCTACAACGTTAAAGTCAAAGTTACACGTCGAGCACAACTTGTGCAGTCAGCTGTTCGGATGTTATGAAATAAGTTTGGGAACGTGAACAAACTTTGTAAACATCTAACGCTGTCCGTTGTTTTGCCCACTGTACATTGTTCAGGCGAATTTAACACTTTATTGTGTTATGCTCAACATAGTCTTAACATTTTATTTAATTTCATTGTAATTAATATTTGTTTATAATTATTATTAAGAAGTATGAGAAAATAATAGTGTTAATTTGTCAAAAATAAAAAAATATTTTATTTAAAGACTGTGTTTCTTATTGAAGTCTTAATAAAAATGGCTTTAACATGAAGCTACATTTTAATAACAAATTCTTTAAGTGTTCAGAGATAGTTTGTTAATATGGGACGTAAGTTACAGGGTGTTTTGACGAGGGTTTGCTGTGGGCTGTGGGTACGAACATGCGGTTAACTGGTTCAGCAATTAATGTCCAGTGATAACAACTGACAGCGGACTGTAAGCTATGATTTCGATATCAAAATGAAACATATTTTATACCAAAATCCATATTATACATGTAAGTAGATTTTAAATGTGTTTAAATGTCCGAATTAGCGTATATTGTTTGTTTTTATCCAAGAGAATGACAGGTATGTTAATATATTTTTAACTACTAAAGCATTTGTAAAAATATATTAACATATTTTTTGTAATTTCTGCACCTAAATAAACATTTACAAGGTTATTGTTAATAGGGCTTTCGGCTAAAATAAGCCACAATTTATTGTAATTTTAAATACAACTAATAGATGGCGCTATTCTATTTCAGACGTTTTTTAAATTAAGATCACCTTGTAATAACAAATACCGACTGATTGAAAACTCCATGTCATGCCTTATCACAGAATCACAGATAGAAGGAATTCTCCGAATTAATAATCAGCGTCAAGATATTTGTAATACAGTCACGTTGTAATATCGTTGGTATGAAAAAAAATTCATGAATTTGTCGATGGTACACCGCGCTCCCCGCCCTACTTCGCTTGCCCGACCCGTTTGTTCTACTCATTGTACTTGCTAATATTGTGGCGGCTTTCGCCTTAACTTATAAATAGTTCTTCCTTGTTGACACAGAACTTGGCGATTCTTATAGTTAAAATCATTATAATTGTATTTGTAATTTCGAAAGAAGTGTTTTATTCCTTATTGTGTAGATTTTATATAAAGAAAAGATGACAATTTCTTAAAAACCCATCTAATCGACTATTCTCTAGTCTATATCTTTATTTATTTTATTTTATTTATTTTAGAAACATACAATATTACAATTCAAATATAATTTTACAAATACATTTCTCAAATCTTTTTTTTCACTTTTAATTTTAAATTTGGTATTTTGTTCAATTTTATGTATATCCTTGGCTCCTTTCTATACTAATGTAATGAGGAAAGATTTGTTTTTTTTTGTACGTATTGAAATAACTCAAAGACTACTTGTCCAATTTCAAAAATTCTTAAACCTATAAAAAGCTATATTATTGCTGAGTAACATATGCTATGTTTTTTTTTTTAATTCCACGTGGATGAATTCGCGAGAAATAGCTAGTATCATATAGTTTAGAAAAGTGGTTCAAAGAGCAAAAACAAAATCGCTGTTGTAATAATTTTTAAAGGTGTTAATTTCTCATACAACATTTTTCTTGCCAAGCTTCTTGTCCAAGTTCGTTTAAAAGTATGCTTTATCTTAAAACAGATTTTTTTTAAATTAAAATCCAACGCCCCGGGCGTTTCGACATTGAATGGTCTATGTAATCGAATAGCGTCAAGATCCACACGCCTCAATTCAATTTTGTTTTTATCACTTTTGTTAAAGAAAATTTCAGTTAAATATAAACGAAGCTAACAAGATGTATACTGTTTCCTTGCCTAAGGACATCAAGTCACGGGTTACTGATATCTCGAAATTAATTTTATCCTATCGAAAAATGTCCATTAAATTTTGTTTATCAGTAGCTTTCGCTCGCGACTCCGTCCTCGTATACTTAAAAAACAAAAGTGATTAGCCTATGTGTTTTTCCAGACTATTCTCTACATTTGTACCAATTTTTACTGAAATCCGTCCAGCCGTTTAGGCTACATACTCTAACAAACATCCATCCATCTAGATTTTCGCATTTATAATATTAGATTAAATTATAAATTTATAATTATCCTTGAGTGTCACCGTAGTTTAGAAATTTCACATTTACATTACAAGTTTCTCATTAAAATGCATACCAGAAAACTGGACATTAAGTAAGCTTAAAGTATAAAAGATTTTAGCTAAAAGTTTTAAGGTTTACCTGCTACATTCATGTCAGAAAACATTTCAAACTAGACGATTTTATTCTTTAAAATCTAAAGAAGACATTTCAATACGTTTTTAATTATTCTTTAACAAATGTTTGTTAACTAACTTAGCACTAAGTTGGATTAAAAATAAGACGTAATTACTCTTAAATTAATCACACGGCAGCCCCGCGTTTACACCGCGCCTGCGCCGCAGTAAGTAATCACTTAGTGCGATATTCACTTTGCTTTAGCGTTTTTTAATTGAGTTAAAGAGCTTAACGCTGCACAGCAATCGTGAAAACTTGTGTGCTTTGAATAGCACAAACAGGAATGATCTCCCCTTTAAAAAGCAAACTCTATAATATTTTTTAATCTATGGTAGATGAATACAATAAACTCAGAGAACTGTAATGCTTTAACAACAATTAAGTAAATGTCTCATACATAAACAACATTAAAAAATTCATTAGAGATTATTTTTTTTTATAACATAAGATGGCCAACGAGCAAGCGGCCACCTGAATCCGCGAAGCGAAGCGACCGCTGCCCATAGTCATCTGCAATTGCAGATGCGTCGCCTACCCTTATCCGACGGAGGAGGAGACGCACATAAAGAGGATATTTCCTCCTTCTATGCATCTCCTCCATCGTCAAATCCACTTCCCCTTCCCATCCTCCCATAAGAAAAGGGTGGTAAAGAGGAAGGGACTTAAATTAGGCCTCCGGCACCACACTCATCAGACGAAACACTTATTGGTTCCATTTCACGCCTGTCTTCCGTGTGGTCGTGGTATTACACCGGGCGTGCCGGCCATGCAGTGCTAAGACGTTAAAGCGGGCTAAGATGTTAATTAATGATTCTGTGTGTGATTGAGTGTAAATAAAAAATGTCCTGTCATGTACACTTAATTAAGAGTTGTTTGAAATAAATTAAATATTCCAGTCAGATAAAGGTCAGCAGTTAAATGTTATACTTTTGTTTATTTCGATTAACTCGTTAGCGAATTTAAATTCTCAATCTAACGACATGTGACGTCATGAATGATAATTACCTCGACGTTCGTTGTGAGCCGAATTCTCCAAACTCAATTAGCCGTGTCCATTAATATGCAGATCTGTGAGTCAGTAGCGCATCATTTACTTAATGATCGAGTGCGGAACATCACGTCTTGATTAAACATGCGCCTTAAGAATATTGAAACATTTTACACGCGACAAACAACGGCATTTATAAAAGAAACTTAGCTTAGTAGTTCTTCTAGTCTATGTTCAGCTGTTCTGGAGATATGTAGTGACAAACATATATCCATCGTTTAGTAACAGCAAAATTATGACAGCGAAAGATCATGACTGGTATTTAGGATAGGTATTTCGATTGTAAGTTTCATAAAAATAAACGTTTATTTTTTAATCTGATAAAATTTAAAAGTAAAACAAACAAAAGAAAGATAATTTTTCACTGAAATCCCTTTTCTCTGACAATATCTGACGAATTTTCTAGTAAATCTACTTCATTTAAGCATCGTTGGTTTACTATAACCGTTTCAAAAAGCCAACAGGTTAGTTGAATGCACGTTTTGCGCTACAATAGTGTGTCACGTCGCACGCAACACGCAGCGTGCTCTGCGACCGAATGTCGCTTGTGCAACCAGATTAATTAAAAAACATGTGCACAATGTTACAGCTTGTAAAACTTCAACTGCGTGCACCGCGAATGTCACAGTTTGTAAAAATGTTTTTGTTGATAAGCCTCGAAAAAATATGTTTTAAATTAAAAGATTTATCGCGTGTTGTTTTGATTTGTTGTTATTTTAATATTTAAGGCCATTTTTACGTTTATTTACGGTCCAATTATGCTGGTTCGTAAGTGATTTGTGGTATTTCAAGCTTTGAAATAAAAGATTTTTCAACAAAATGTTGTTTTACTGTCTTTAGAAGTCGTGTGATACAAGGAAAAATATACTTTTTTTCAATTGTTAGCAGTAAAATCGTGTAAATCTCTGTGATTCAATTGTCATATTAGCACAAGTCCTGATAAGCGTGTGGTACACCTGACGCTGGTATACGAAACAAATGTTTGCACGAAAACATTTGGCGAAAGTCGGGCCGCTCCCATTAATATGAATTGTAAACAACCTTAAGCGAAATTGGGCCGAGCTCGAGCGCAGATGGGTAATTCTTATTGTAAATAAAAAGTTGGACAAGTTTTATGTTATACTCGTAGATGTTGAACAAGAGTAGCTCCGTTTTAAAACTAAGAAGTTTTAAGAAATGAAACTAGATGGCGCCACATAATTTTAGAAATGACAAAGCTGTCATAATTATGTGTAATTTATTTTTTATATTTAAAAGTTTGTATGAACAAATTATTTATATTAAATAACAGACACGATGTTCCGATTTAGTGGGAAGAATACCCTTTACAAACGTTGTTAAGCTCTTTGACTATTCGAATAGAATCTCAGTGTTAACAGAATCCTTCTGTATTATTTTACAAGACGACAAAATGACCTTGTAATACAAATATTTTCTTTTTCCCGGCTTCTTCGCCGCGTCTTATCCCTAAGGATCGGATCGGGTCCGAGATCTCCAATAACCTCTTTCGTTACTTGACCCGAAACTCTATGTACTTAACATAAGTTACGTGTTATATGCATCGATTTATTTTGTACGCATTTAGATTTACTAAAAAATAGGATATTAATCTTGTAAGAATTAACATTACAATAGAAACTTTGTTTGTTTGATTGTAATGAATACATTCAAACACTACTGGACCGATTTTAAAGATTCTTTCACCGTTAGAAAGATTATCTGTGTATATATATTTTTGATTTTTTTATTATTATTTTTAAATTTCACGGGAATGAAGTCACGAGCAACGCTAGTATTAACTATGATTTAGGTCTATGAATGTATAGGCTATAAACCTGCTATTTTGCGCCTATTTGACGTCCGCCATTTTGACGCTGATGGTAGCGGTTATTAACGGTGGTATTTTGAACTAATATTACGAATAGATATATCAACATAAAAAAGGCGTGTCGGAACGAAGCGAAAGTACAAAGCAATCACCTATCCATTTACAGATGAGTGGATTTAAGTAGGTTGTTTTTTCAATATACAGAGATATTTTTTAATCTATATTAACTGTGAGGGTTTTTAACAGGGATAAAAGGTTCTTAAGGGAATGCGTGATTATACTAGAAGCAGTAAAAATAAATTAAAACCCATGTTTGTCGTGACAAGGAACTATAAAGTGAAGGAAACACTTTCCTAGTGAACATTGAAATTGCTTTGTTGATTACAAACGTATCTTAATAGAACTATTTGATGGGCGAAATGAAACAATAAAAACCCGTATATTTGAATAGTAACACATAAATAAAGTGAAAAAAGAAACAGAAACAATTGTTTTCTAGTTAAAGTCTGTTTTAGTTGTCATTCATCGTCCTACGTTTTAATGATAACTTACGTTTTATATAACTTTACCATCTAAATATTAGATTTTTTTTAATTAGTAATTAAGTTTATAGAGTTACCTTACCTTTAAGAATGAAAAAGCCTCTTAAAATGAAATCTAATTATATAAATATCTCGACATTGATCACATATTATCATTGACAACACGAATGGATGTCAGTCATTTAGCGAAATGCCCCTAATTACTCGCTAGTTAATCCATGAAGATTGATATGTTTACTTTTTCCCTAACTGTACATCGCCAGGACTTATGAAAATCCTTGCATATATATGTTTCTCCTATCAAGGGATACAACAATGAATATAACTAACTTCATGATATAATTCGTGAGATTCCTTGGAAGTGCTGGACTTTGGACTTTCAAGGCAAACAGTTTTTTGTTAATTTTTTTTATAACATAAGGTGGCAAACGAGCAACCGGCCACCTGAGTCCGCCAAAATGGCGAAGCGACCGCTCCCCATAGACAACATTACAATACATCATTTGTTCTAACAACATTACAATGATGCCATTTCATTCACAAGTATTTTTTTGTTGGCATTTGAGCACAGATTACCATCATTTGACAATTATATGCTAACTAGCTTTCACCCGTGATTTCGACCGCGTGAAATTGAAAAATAATAAAAGAATTAGCCTATGTTACTCACAGAAACTACATTTCTTACAGTAAACTATTTTTTAAAATTGGCGCAGTAGTTTTTACGTAAATCGAATACATACAAAAATACATATCTTTCCTCTTTATAATATTACTATAGAGTACAGATAAGCAAGTACCAACCATTAGGGGTATTTTGTATTATTTTGCAATCTCATAAAGCGTGCTCGTAATAGGAATGTCTCCGTTTACAAGTGTAAAGTCGTCTCTTTTAATTAGACATTTTCAAATAACGCCAACAGCAAACCGTGGAGCGAAATGTTTTCGCGATTTACGTTACACTCGAACGACTTTCAAAGGGAGTCAGTTTTAATTGATTGTCGTATTTACTTACATTGGAGATATATGTATGATTCAAACGTAAAATACTTATATGTAATCTTCAATAGCGATTGCGTATTATTTTATAATATTAGCTTTTGCTCGCGATTCGTCCGCGAGGAGTCAAAAAAACAAAAGTATAATATATCTTATGTGTTCTTCCAGAATAACCTCTACATCTATGCCAAATTTCATAAAGATCCGTTCAGCAGTTTAGGCTACAAACTCTAACAAACAACCATCCATCCATCTAAGCTTTTGCATTTATAACATTAGTATGACTGATAATACTCGAACAATAAAATTACCTACAGATACGATCATTGGAATATACAGTTAGTATAATGAAACGGTAGACAAAGGGAGGTTCTAACAGGCGTTGGAGCGACCTCATCAGGCCTTTGGATCAAACAAAATTCTATTTTTGTTCCAGCAAATCGCTTTTGCCGCTCCACGGCGGCATCAATCATGCCCCGCGGCCACTGCCCACTGCCCCCTGCGAGAGCACCAACGTTCAATCATCGATTTAATTAAAAAGTCGAGCCAAACTATTGTTATCATCGATAGTCAGCTAGCTCCTGTAAAACATTAGAAAGACGATTTGCTAAGTTATGTCTCCGTAGTAGAAAAGTTAGCAAGATAACAAAGGTAACCAATACGACTTTAACAGTGGTAGTGCCCGCTTTAACATCTTAGCACGAATGGGCCGGCACTCCCGGTGTAATACCACGACCACACAGAAGACAGGCGTGAA
>NW_013525024.1:3584188-3595635 GCF_000836215.1 Papilio polytes | reverse complement strand
CACTAGTTCACCACCTTCTTTTATAAGAAAAAGTCGCATACTGGCCACTAAGAACGTTTGCACTTTTGAATAAGAAAAAAAGGTTATAAATGCGCTGTGTTGAAGTTAATAATTTGATACGATATTTATAAACCTTAGGTAATTAACAAGTTATTAAAACCAACACGTAAGTCTTGAAAATAGGGCAAGGTATCATAGTACGCTCTATATCGAATTATACGAAGGCTCCTAAAAGATAATTAATTTAATATTTACTTTGGCCCAATTTCGTAATTTTCCACTAGCGTTCAATTTTCTCATTAACATGCATACCAGCGAAGTGTACGCTTTAGCTATTATTAATAGAAATTTTTATATGAATATACAGAGCCTTTTAGTACAAAAAATCGATCGAACAACGACTCTTAATAATTTTATCGTAAACAGTAATTTTTTCATTATGAACTTTGTTATTAAAACGTAAATAAAAAAGAGGAAAACTGTATATTGACTGAAGTATAGAAAATTCTCATTAGTTTTAAAGTACGTGCCGTGTCAAAGCATTCAAGTAGAACTTAAGTTTGCGGCGGGAACATGTCTAGAAAGACAACTAACTTTGAACTTATTGCGGCAATGTCAAAGAAAAATTGCATAATAAAGTAAGGAAGCTTGCAAATGAAAATAATTAAAATTCACAACGAGAACTGAATTAATTAATGAATTAAAAAAATTAAAACAACAATTTACAATAAACTTATTAAGGATTCAATAAATATTGAGTAGTTTGTCCATTGAACTCGAAAATGCAGGACTGCTTGTAATCATAATAAAAAGAAATGTACACAAAAATATTGTGATAACCAAAATGTATGTCCCCACAATACAATCAGATTCATTGTTTGCTATTAAGATAAAGGAGTTTATTTTTCTCTTGCTCCTTTCATCGCTACTGAGAAAATGAATCGTCTGATCTTTGGACGATAACGAGCTCTTTTCTTAAATGCCCGACTATCTTCAACATTAAATAAAGCTTTGGTAAATAGTTTTGCACGACTAAGCTGATTATCTTATTTTTTCCATCTCTATCAACTGAAAAATATGCTACGTTTATCAATAACTAGCTTTTACCGTCGACTCCGTCTAAGCGGAATTAAAATAAAACAAAAACCAAGTAGCTTATGTATGTTTAACATATGTGTCAAACACCGATATTCGTTAAGCCATTCTGGAAAGATCTTTTACCAAGCACCTACTCGTATAATTCATCTTTGGAAGATTGTTTGTAAATTCGTATCTTTTTTATAATATAAGATGGCAAACGAGCAAGCTACCACCTGAATCCCCCAAAATGGCAAAGCGACCGCTGCCCATAGACATCCGCAAGTGCAGATGCGTTGCCTACCCCTAATTGATGGTGGAGGAGACGCACATAAAGAGGATATTTCCCCTTCCTATGCATCTTCTCCGCCGTCAAATCCACTTTCTCTTCCCATCCGTGCTCATAAGAAAAAGGGTGGAAAGGAAAAGGGATTTAAGTGGGGCCTCCGGCACTACACTCATCAGACTAACCGCGAAATTTCTTCCACTTCACGCCTGTTTTCTATGTGGTCGTGGTATTACTAGGGTATTACTACTAAAACTTTACCCTTGGTTTAACAAGCTTTGGGATCGTTGCAGATAAGTGGAGGAAGTAGATTTTTCTGTACAATCTTTCATTTTATTTACTAATAACAGACGTCTTTACTTTCCACCCTTTCGCATGTCATATGACAATCAAATAGTAATAAAAAAAAACAGCTAAATAATATCCACATAATGGTTTCCCATAAAAATATTAAAACCCGAACAATAAAAATGAACATAATTGCGTACACGTTTCATTACATCCATTGCGTAATAAATGCACCGTGAAATTTGTTCTGCAGCGCTCTGCTTAATTCCTGACTTTACGCTTTATTAAAGTGACACGCCAATTACATTTTGTCACGTTCTTACATTTTTAATCGAAGTTGTGAAACAAAGCCTTACATATTTATGGTTTCCACGAGATTGCATTTGATTTATCAAAACAGTCAAGAGATTTTTTTGTACAATTAAAAAAGCAAATATTTTTGATGAATTTCTTACATTTTATAGTAACCGCAAATACATAGTTTAGTATTTATTGCGTTTGATTTTGTAGTATTTTTCTAGTCAATAGGTTCGAAACTGTTAGTTTTAATTTGTACACTACAAATGACGCTTGAGATATAAATTTAACAAATAACAATAAATGATAAGTTTAGTAAGAGCAGCAATGAATTCAGAAAGTACCAATAAAAACGTTGTCGAGAAGTCGCCTCCGCTTCACCACACAAAGAGCACTCGACGTCTCTGGCCGGTAACTTTTCCAATATCGCGGCCCTCGGGCGCCCCCCCCTGCCGATACAGGCGCGCTAATCCTATTCTTCAATTTTCACAACAAATAAATGAATTGATAAAAATAATAAATACAGCTTCGATGGTTACCATTACCATAACAAAGTTGCTCCCTTAATGTTGGCAGCTTGTAGTTTATGGTCCCTTTCCCACATGATGGTATTTTTCCAATTTATTTACTCCCCTAAGTTAAAGAATATGAAAATATATAGTCTGAAGCGTGTCTTAACTGTAGGGCTTTTTATTAAAGAAAGGATTATTCAAAAATATGATTGTTGACATTCTACGCCACGAAGTAGTGTGTGTTTACGCTTTTTTATATAAGTATAGATTTTATCCGCTGCTAATCAGTAAACTCTACAGTCACATAAAATATCTTCCTCTTTTGATGTTTTTTCAGTTCTCTTGTTTAAAAAATCCCTAATTCAACTTACTAGGTATTGTTTATTGTAGTTTTTACTGTTACAAATTAAAGTTGGATTATTCAAAAGAAACAAAACACGTACAGACAAAGAACTTTTCATAGAAATTATATTGTATGATAATAAATTACATTTTACATCTTATTGTAAAAAGAAACGCAAAAGATTGCAATTTATGTTTTAATCTTTTTATATCGTATCAAATAAATTTCGTACATGTCTAGACGGACTAACTATCTCTATCTATGAAACTAATAAAACTTATTGAATACTGTAGAAGACTTTAATAAAAAGTAAACAGAACATGAATACAATAAGCAAGCTTAAGTGGCTATAATTTCTGGAATAGTAAAGTTCAAAGTATGATAATATTAGAATAGATTGTCATCTATACTATCTATACTATTATAATAAAGCGTAAACACACACTTCTTTGTTGCCTAAGGTGTCAGCAATTACAGCATATTTCTGAATAATTCTTTTTTTTATTAAAAAGTCCTACACTTACGTCACGCTTTAGGCTATATATTTTCACGCCAATAAACTTAGGCGGTAAATATTTTGGATAAAATCCCTAATGTGGGAAAGAGTACATAAGTTGCTGCCAACATTGACGAAACAAGATTTGCTATTGATAATTTGACAAATGTAAACAATAAAATAAAATTTTCATAATTTCATGCGGATGAAGCCGCACGGGAACAGCTAGTTTTTAATAATAAAACTTTGATTACTAGAAAAAATCTCATTGCTTTCACACTAATATTAAACATCTAAAAGGTACCTAATGGATACCTCCGGTAATTAAACTTCCTTTTTTTTTATAATATAAGGTGGCAAACGAGCAAGCAGCCACCTGAATCCACCGAAATGGAAAGCGACCGCTGCCCATAGACATCCGCAATTGCTGATGCTTTGCCTACCCTTAATAGACGGAGGAGACGCATATAAAGAGGACATTTCCCTTTCCTATGCGTCTGCTCCACTGTCAAATCCACTTTTCCTTCCCATCCTTTCCTCTTAAGAAAAAGGTGGAAAGGGAAAGGGATTAAAACTAGGTCTATATTACTTAAGCATGTTCTTGAAAAGGCTAATGTAAATCTCGATGTTTTTTGCCATGTAATTGTTAAAAAAATCGACAAAGCCATTTCATTACATAAATTACTTGTCGGCAGTTACGAGACTCCATTACCGAGGTTTTTGTGTAAATAGACATTAAGAGCTATGTATTTTACATGTAATAGTGACAGACAATTTTTTAGATTGGAATTTTAAACGCATGTTAAAATGAATAGATTATAAGAAAGTGGATGGGATAAAAGGGAATTAATTCAGATATGATGAGATAGAGATGTATAGAGTAGTGTATACTATGCCGATCATCGTAAAAAAATAAAAATAGATTGTTGTATTACAAACTGTCCCCCGCAAACTTCGTTAGCGCATATTTGGACCAACCGTTATACCATTTTGACAGAGCTGAATGAAAATAAAGTAGCCTATAATATGCCTATTCATGTTAGCTACCTTCCAGTGAAAGTCCCGTCGAGATCGGTCCAGCCGTTTCGGAGATTACCCGGAAACGCGGCTTGCGGACAGAGAGACATACTGACAAAAAAATTAAATGTAAACGTAAATACATCATCTTTTCGTAATCTATAGTTTTCTATTGATATTAAAAACATTTATAGAAACCATTGTATTGTTTAGTTTTTTACCCAAGTGTTAGGGAATATTAGATTTTCTGTATGTATTATTGAAGAGAAAGCTTACCGTAAGAGCTTTAAGGAGCACTTTGACAAGTTTGTAGAGCGGTGGAGCTAAGAATTGTTTGCGGTACTCTGTAACGATTTTCTCACTTAAGTGTAAAACGTTTTTGTTTTAAGTAGATAAAAGATTTCTATATAAATTTGATTTATGGTACTTAAGTATGTTAATGGTCTAAGCGGCTATGGCAGGTTCGTTTTAGTTTAAAACTGGACTTAAAGATTCATTTGTTTTGCAGATGAGTGCTTTAATTTTCATAATTGAAGTTTACCCTATCAGTTAATAGATGGCTCTGTATCACTTTAAACGTTTACATACATCGCGGTATTGAGTGACCAGCCATATATCAAGAAACTTTAGAAAAGATACCGATATTTAGAAATAAATAATCAATCATGTAGAAAATCAGTTTAGATTTAAAGTTTACAAATAAATTACTATAGAAAGTTAATTCCATCAACATGTTTCGTAATTAAAAATCATAAAATGTTTATTTAAGTGAGCAAAATATAAATTAAGAAGTTTATTTTAAAATATGAAGCCTATCAAAATGTTTGGAAACTTTTCGTTTTAGGCAATTAGTGTACGAAAATTTACGCAGCAAACTTGTGCGGTCTCTGTACAAAGTTTCGCAATAAATCCCTTATAGTCTACGAATCGACTTCTAACTTTACTCGTAATTAATAGAAACGGCATTGATTAGCTAAATGAATTACTGTCAATTTTATCTAAAAAGTTGTTTACCAATTTACTGAGAATAAATACTCAGATCTTTTAGTTTAGTTTGTGAAAACATTTAATTTATATGTACATTTTTAATTGGATATAATACTTTAATAATCATAGCTACATTTATTTAATGTAGCTTTTTATATCATGAAAATATCAGAAAGATGCTGCTATTTATACGTAAATAATTCTTTAATATTAACATTTCCAGATCTCAATAGACGATCCGACCTTGCTCTCGATCTTAAAAAACTTTGTTTAAAAACATTTATAGTTCAAATATTATATTAGAGACAATTTTAAATTTATTCCCTCAAGAGTACTACAAAGTGTCATAAATATTAAATTTAAAGTAAAACTGCTTCTTTGGCGGATTTGTGAAATCTGAAATAATCCGGTCGGCGGCTTCGCGGTTCCGAAGATCTTTTGTGAAAAGTTATAACCTTAATTTTAAATGACACAGAGTTATTAAATGCTTAATTGCTTTTTATATAACAGAAACAAAACCTGATTTCAAGTTCGTACCACGTTGATCTTAACTCTTCAATTCTTTTAACCAACTATAGGAGCCACAGCCATATTACGCTATAATAAAATAAAGTCTTGTTTGGCGGTTATGTTTTCTTCCAATTTGCACAGAATAACCTTACCAACCACACCGTTTTTTCGTGTATTTACACTCCCCGCTCGCCACTACCAATATGGCCGTCGTGTCGTCGAGCCAATGCAACACCCTTATTTCTGACATCTGACTACTGTCCGATTATTAACATAACAAGTAGAATTCCTACATTTTAAAACCGTGACATAAATATTTAAATAATTTGTTGGATCACTGTTACGTAGTTTGTAGTGTTATCTAACTAATATTATAAATGCGAAAGTTTAGATGGATGGATGGATGAATGGATGGATGGATGGATGTTTGTTAGAGTTTGTAGCCTAAATGGCTGGACGGATTTCGACGAAATTTGGCATAGACGTAGAGCATAGTCTGGAAGAACACATAGATTACTCACTTTTGTTTTTTTTTATTCCACGCGGACGGAGTCGCAGGCGAAAGCTAGTTTTAAATAAAGATAAATGGTATTGATTTATAGCACATACTATCATAAAAAACCTTCAAGAATACAGAATACATAAAAAGAGTTAAAAAGCTAACACTACGTTGACTTAATCATTTTTAATGTTTTACCAATACTGCATTTGTCATAAAACTTCACGTATCATTGAATTCTCCGCTATGACTAAATTGAATTAAAACGAATTCATATCTCAAGTCAATTTACAACTTCAGAAAATACAACAATCAAGTCGTATTTAACAATATACAGACAATCTAAAAGTCTAGACTATCCAGATTTATTCCTATCTCGAGATAGAATGTATTAAACTTGCAAGTGATATTGTAGGACAGTTTATCTTTCATAATCTCGACGGAATGAACCAAATTATGTTTCATTTGTAAGCGAAGCGCGCTCGTTACATGTTTTATTGTCAATCTTGTATCGTCTGCAAACAATATACTATTACTACATCTAATCATGTCGTTGTAATTGAATTGATGTTGAATACTTTAACTAGTAAAAAACTTTGTAAATTATAGCAAACTAGCTTTCACCCGCGACTCCGTCCGCGTGGAATTAATAAACAACAAAAGCAAGTACCCTATGTGTTCTTCCAGAATATCCTTACATCTACACTAAATTTCATAGAAATCCGTCTAGCCATTTAGACTACAAACTCTAACAAACATCCATCCATTAAAACTTTCGCATTTATAATATTAGTATGATTATAAAAAGCTTGGTTATTTAAAAACGACTAACTGGCGAATTTTATTAAATAAAATTATAGATATAGTGAGAAAAATCTAGACTAGGAACAATCGTAACCTAATGAAAAAGCATGGCAAAGGAGATTGTATTTAAATGTCAAAATAGGTCTAAAAAAGAAACTTTTCGATACGGTAATATATGTATATATATAGTCTAACAATATTTTTGTTTACACGCGCGCGGGGATACAGAGGTGATCAACAACGCACATGGATGCAACACCAGAGGAACAGATATTCTGTTTATGATGTGTAACTTTTCGTCTATAAAGGGGCAGTGTTGTGAAAACGGGAATCACATCCGTTTCCTATTGAACGGAAATAAACATGTTGCGATGCGTTCGAGTTTACGTACGTTGCCCGAATCCAGTCGACGTCGCACGTGATCTGCGTAGTAAGCTATACATGTGTAGAGAGAAAATATAATTGTTTAAATTAACTGTTCAATAGTAGAATATTCTGATTAGTTAGTTTTTTGCTCCAGTTGTTACTTTAGTCGATAACAGACTTTTATAAGAGACTAGTTTTCGCCCGCCACTTCGTCGACGAGAAATTAAGAAACAAAAATTAAAACCCCAACGAGAATCGATCAGCAGCTTTGGCTAAAATTCTCAGAAATATCCATCTACAGTTTCGCATTTAAAAAGTACGGTTTTTTATTAAGAGAGAAGTAAGCTAGAGTAGTGCTTATTATATAAAAATCATTAAATTGTACGATTATTTCGTAGCTCTTTATGGTTTATTTTGTAATGCTTCAAAATAATTGTGTAAATGTTGGTAGATATGTGAATTATCATATCATATAAATCAAGAGCTTTTACCAACTTTAATAAGTATTCATGAAAACGAACTTGCAGTAAAGAAAACCAGTTAAAATCCTCCGTGATAAGCACAAGAGTGTGTTTAAGTAATTAAAACTTAAGTCTAACTTTACCTCGCACAGACTTTGAGCTGGTGCTTGTAAAAACTTAACACCGCTAAGATCTTATGCGATTCATCTTAAGATAATTTAAAGGTACTTTTACATGTTACTAATTTGTTCTGATATCACCCTTTTATATTTACCTATTTTACGATTTGTTAAAAAAATTGCAATTATTCATAATTAGCTTTCGCCTGCGACTCGGTTCACGTGGAATTAAAAAACACCAAAGCGAGTATCCTATGTGTTCTTCAAGACTGTCCCTCTATGTCAATAATTATCGAGATCCGTTCAGCAATTTGATGACGATCTCTAACAAACATCCATCCATCTAAATCTATTTTTAAGTAATTAAATTAAAGTTATAACTGTTGTACATTCAAATTATTTGTTTATAGTAATTTTGCATTATGTAATAATTAATTTTCACAAAAGTTTTCACAATAGCGAGTTCCTGAAAGTTTTACAGTATTGACAAATCAGTGTTAACTCCAAACAAGTTTGCAACTTTAGCCTGCTTTGGAAATCCCTATTGATAAAGTATAAACAGGTTTCGTCAGCTAAGTTGCGTTACGTAAACTTTTAAGTAAGGCTATAATTAATATTGATTCCTTTACTTCAGTAAGCTTTGAAAGCTCTTGTTGATATAAATATCAAATACCGAAACATAACTACAAATATTTGCAACTCATCAATCTGTGGGATATTTTATAAGTAAATAATATCAGTGTTTAGTTGCTATAGTAAGGAAATATCTTTAGTTTACGTTCAGAAGTTTTAATTCTAATAAAGAGAATGAAAAATACTTTGCAATCACTAAATGTGTTTACCCAATTTTTACAGCCAAGCCAACTTAGATATCAGTCGAGTGCAAATTGATTCGAAACGTTCACTACTAGAGTAATGTATTTATTTAGTAACGCAAGCAAATTACTGAGAATAATGTTTACTATAGTTAACGTAATTTATATCTTAAGTTTTCGTCAAGAAAATATTCCGAGTCGGTAGCAATTTATGAGCGTAACTCAGTGCGCCTATGGAATGACTCCAATAGAGCCAAAGCCGAGTTTCTCTAATAAATTAGCGACCATTTGTAAGCGAAGTGGCTTCAGAGGAACTGTTCCCTTCCCCCTCCTTGTCCCCGTGATCCCCCCATCGTTGTAGCCTCGTGATTAGAGATGTTTTACTTGGCTAGTATCTGATAAGCACCAGTTCAAAGTCTGCATTATAAAAACATACTGTCGAAAAAATCTTTTTACTAAGTGACATTTATAAAACATAGCTTTAGATCGCAACTTTGTCTACCTTTAAAAAAGAAACACTAAATAAATAGACTATGTGTTCTTCCAGACTATGTCACACATCTATGCTAGATTTTAACGAGATCGCATAAATCATTCTGGATATACTTAGTGAGAAATATCACATTCGTCCATATAAATATTCTCATTTGTTATAAAAAAAAGTAACATTATGTACAATTTACGATGTACATTTTGATCCTTTTGTCCCTAATTAAAGGCTATCCCCATATCAATTGTAGAAACACTTTACACGCGAGGAACTATTTAGAAATTCAAACTCGTGACTAAAATTACAAAAACTTTTACAATACACTTAAACTGGGTCAGTCATTAACTGTAAGAGTATAACACTATTTCTTTCAGCTCGGCTTACCGGCTGCTATTATGCGGGTAACACACGTTAGGTTATGCAAAATTGACTTTGACTTTGCATAACGAGTAATTTGGGATATGTAAATTTTGATAGTGGTGTTTTGAATGTAATTCATAGATTTACTTTTCACTTAAATAATATACACGAATCATACTAATATTATTCGTGTAGACTGTTTGAGTGGAAAGTAATGTCAATTCAAAAAAAACGTGTCTCGCCGGCATTACAGAGGTAAAACTTAATCTGTGGAGCAACAGTTTCAGAGCTGAAACTCTACCGGCGTACTGCACATTGCCTGAATTTGTTACTCGACACTTTTATTACTTTAAGAATACTTGCTTTACGAACATAAAAAGTATTGTATTTGCAATAGTAAAAAACTTACAAATGTCTGAGTAAAACTGCACAAAATATGTGTGTTTTATTTTCTACGTGTACACGAGCATTTTTGAAGATTACATTATTTTTGTTCCCAAACTAATTTCATGGTTTAAAAATTTGGCACGTTTTTTCATTCATATAATATGTATTTAATTTGAATACTTGAATTATTTAGGTTAGAAAATTTTATATTAATGTTATACATTAAGCCTTGTTATTAGATTCGAGTGTAATTAATTCAGGCAAGGATGGCGGTGCGGTGAGGTGCGGGGTATATAATATCGGTTCACCAGAGCGATTACCCGCCTAATATCCACTGAGGGCAGAAAGCGACGGTAACTAATGCTGTTCATTTGTTTTGTAACAAGCGACAGTTTTTGTCACTGTTTCTATAAAGAATTTATCATTATAGTTATTGTAATAAAGTAACTATTTATCTGCATTTACTTCTGCTGTAAAACAGTTAATTATAATTCAGTTTTGTTATCACAAACGAAACGAAAACATAACATTCTCAGATCTGCCAAAGTAAATGTAGTATGAAACACTTTGATATAGTTTTGAAGTTGATTCGAAGTTCTCGTCCTTTATCTGAACAGCTCGCCTGCGAAGTCGAGTTCTTGTGAATGGATCTACAGAAGTGGACCAAGTTTCTTAAGTACTTGGAAATGTCTGTGCTGTAAACATTATCTGCGACCTCGACACAAAACCTCCACTCAGGGGCTTTAAGTATCGTTATCTATTTTACAATTTCCATGACAATTGTCTCGGAAATCGTAACGACGTTTATGTTATCATGCCTCTTTAGTTGCCTTCAGTTCTATTCGTGCTAGGATATCATAATGAATTATTTTCTGAAACAATTGAAGCTACAGGTAAACTGTCTTTGACACTTATATTTAGGCTAGATCTAAGAGGTGCAGCTACCACTGAGATAGATTTATTCCAAGCAGTTATCTACATATATTACACTACTCATCACTCCCTTCTTGATCGCGTCTACCTCTACCGGTGTACCCTTTCACACTCATAACTGACGTTCTCCTTGTTAGTCGTGCATTAAAGATATCAGATGTAAAAAAATAGATCTATGTTGGGTCTTACTTTTCATAAATAAAGAATTTTCATTCAAGGCCAGTTGAATTAATTAACAAGAAACAAGCTAAACCAATTTTATTTAGTTATAGTTATTCAATATACTGTTATAATAAATGACGTAGTAAATCATTTACATCACAAGAGAAATACCTACAGATACCTATATGAAACAGAGGTGTGGTCCGTCTGTAGGTTCATGTCTGCGGTTTGGATGCGA
>NW_013525024.1:3513987-3584151 GCF_000836215.1 Papilio polytes | reverse complement strand
TACTGATATATTCAATTTGTACGCTCTCCTGTGCCTTAGCATTTCATACGTCAACGCGTCGTCGAAAACCATTTACGAGGACCGAATAGTTTGCGGTTTACCTGTTGTATTTTATTTAAATTTCGTTTAATTTTTTTTAATTTATATTCAATGAAATACCTATTGTTACATTTATTTCTTAACATTTAATAGCATAAATGCAACATTATGACACAAACAGATAAACTTGATAAACAAAAGTGATGATAATAATAAACTAAATTAAATATAAATCATTAACGCAAGGCCCAGGCAGCAGTCCCGTAGCTATTGGATACTTGAATATTGAATTGTATTTGAAAATCTGCGTAAAACAGTTCCGTAAAAAAGTAATAAATTATTTTCTTGCATCATTGTCAATCATCATTGACAAATTGTCAATTGCAAATATTATCAAAATTATCGTTACCATAATAACCTTGCTTCCTTAATGTTGGCAGCTTGTAGTTTCTTGTCCCTTTCCCACATGAAGGCGTTTTTCCAATTTAAGTTTAATACCTTGAAAAAATGGGAAGGAAAAGTGGATTTGACGGTGGAGGAGACGCATAGGAAGGGGAAATGTCCTCTTTATGTGCGTCTCCTCTTCCGTCAATTAAGGATAGGCAACGCATCTGCCATTGCGGAAGTTTATGGGCAGCGGTCGCTTCCCATTTCGGTGGATTGAGGTGGCCGCTTGCTCGTTTGCCATCTTATATTATAAAATATATATATACAGCCTATGGCGTATCGTAAATGTAGGGGTTTTTATTAAAGAAAGTTATATTCAATAATATGCTACAATTGCTGACATCCTGCGATACAAAGTAGTGTGTGTGTACCCCTTATTATATTAGTATCTAATATTCATAGATTATACACGAATAGTTAAAGGTAATCAATTTTTTTCTGAAGAGTAATATTCGCGTCAAAATACAAGTTTGAAAGTGAATGTCCAACGAATCTGGAATGGTTCGTGACGTGTACGGCAAACTGAAATGAGAAAAGTTTGAAGGACAAAATAACAATACTTTGTTCATACAACGCTCGCCGGTTGGTTGGCACGTCGCTTTCGTTACGATGGATTTTAACACGTAATTTTGTATGTAAAATTACTTATAGTTTCTAAGGTTAAGGTTGAGGTTCCTCATTCGAAACGTTATTGAATCGCAGGGCCTATAACGAATGAGCGTCGACGATTTTTTTATGAGATTTGTCGATGTAATTCTTACCTGATAGACTGTCGACGACGTTACGAAAAAGCTCTCATAAGTTTTCATGATATGCCCTCAGACGTTGAGGAACTAGAGTATGCCTGTAGACAATGTAACATCCGCTAGCGATATTGCTAATCGACAGTTACATTTTTTATGGGTGTATGAGTCTACAGTTTGGTAAGTCAGGAAACGTGGTCCTGAACCCTTTACTCCTTTAAACTAGAATCCTCGCATTCGAACACGCATGGTAGCGCGCAATAAGTGTTCAGCTGGGGCTACAGTGATACACCCTTGTCGCATTTTGCGTAGGTAAGTAATAAATATGTACTAGTATGTGTTACCAACAGACTGCGAACTTCGTCAATATTTAATCTGACTAGTATTTCATCACAATGTGTCCCTACTGAGGGGTTCGGAGCCTTCTCCGGTGATTTGGCTATAGTCAATCACGCTGGCTGCCTGATTTCACACACATATTTTAAATTTCATTGGAGATACATATGTTCAAGTTGCATCAAATTTTTCCTTCTCCGCAAGAACCTCGGGTAAATTATGTAAATCTAAAAATCGATAATCACATTAGTACACTTCGGGTGTCGAACCCAAGACCTGTCGATTACAAGTCAAGTGCTTAAATCGCAGAGCCACCGACGACCTACTAACTCTAACTAGTAATACTAACTACTGACCCCTGAATTCAATAGGTCTTCAGTAACCGATAGTTTATAGTGACAGCAAAAAAAAGTCAACTTGTAAACTGAAAGTATAAAAAGATAATAAGGAAGTAATTTACAATTTGCAGGTTTGTAATATAACTGGTGGAATATAAATTGGCAAAGTTTACAATGTGACGGTAACATAATACGTGAGAAAGCAAACAGGCGTGTGATTGCACGTCTGGGGCGGAAGTGGAGGGGAGCGTCTAAATTGCATCCACCATGCCATCCACTTAATGTGTTTTAAACTAAATTTTACAATTTCATGTGAACTGCACCTCTTAATGGAAAACTTAATTGATTCATGGACAAGAAGTTCATATATAGCTAATCGTAGTTCATAAACAAAATTATGTAAATCGCTGAACAAGATATTTGATGTAATTTTCTTGTTATTGTAATTTAGCATTAAGGTTGTAATATTCTCTCTAATGTAATCCAAGCTATAAGCCGTAGTGCATATTAATTACACAATAATTGACCCTCGGGGTAGAAATTGGGATACACCAGACATTAAATTAATTATGTTTCATACAACGCTGTTGTAATTTCGGTACACGGCGAGAGAAATACGTTAGAGGGACATTGTCATTTTAATAGCAAAATATAAAAAGAAACATTGACTCGACTGCTCTTTATTACAAGGAAAGGTATGAATAATATAGAAAATAAAATAAAAAACACGTTTATTGCAACATGAAAAACATAATAAAACCATCTTGTAAACTATTATAGTACAATATTCATTAATTTGTCGATACCTTTTCTTAAGTAACATACAAACAATAAAAAATGTAATATCTAATATAATATCAAATTATAAAACAAAGAGCCGGTAGAGGGCGCTGCTATCGGATGTTTTGTCATAAAATAAAAACTTACATGGGCACAGAAAATGGCATTAATAAAAAAACAAAACCGACTTCCAAACAAAATACACAAAAAAACAAAATATTCTCAAAAAAACCAGTACACTAAAAAGTAATGAAATAATTCCTTAAAAATAGTGAACCTCCCTTATTGTAGCTGTTATGACTATATTGTACAATTATTATTACATTGATGTCAGTGTCAGCCGAAAGTATAGTAACGTTTTAGTTATGAATCTACATTGACTGACACCGACTTCAAAGTTTTCAATTGAGTATATCCTTTTTTTGGGAAGTCGATAAAAAAAAAACATGACGTGTTATAAACAGACCGCAACATCGACAGCTGTTTTAATTCACATGCAGACATAATAGTTAGTATAATAATTAGTACTTTTTGAGGCATATTAAACTTTGTATACGTTCAAATAAGAGCGACAATAGTTTGTCAGCTTATCTTGATTGACTCACGCGGCTGATTTGCAGAGGGAACTATGACGTCGCCTGTCATTCACTGCTTGCTTATCTCCTAGTGTTTTATGGGCTCCTGGTACTCGCGAAAATATTTTTCGATGAAATAAAAGAAATTTTATCCAAAACCGAATTTCTTCTGGTATAATTAAGTTAAATAATACTCGCCCTGAAGAAGGATCCCCGAAGGATCCGAAACTAGTCGGTGCCGTCACCGGAGGAAAAAAGCGTAAGTTGAGCCGTTTTTAATTAATTTTCGCTTAAAGTAATGTCTCACGATAGTTTAAACAATTTAACATGCTTTATATTTCTTCATCTCGAAATTTTTTGACTGACTTCCCAAAAGAAGGAGGTACACAATTCGTCTGTATGTTTTTTTTTTATGTGTGTTACGACATAACTCCGCCGCTAGTGGACCGATTTTGATAATTCTTTTTTTATCCGAAAGGTAATGCTTGCAGGTGGGTTCCATTTTTTTGGTTGATTTTTGGAGTCAAAGACTACGACGTAGTTAAATAGTTTAGCTCAAAATCGCGCGACGAAATTTCGGGTCATTTTTGCTTTCTTTGCTTACCTAGCCTAAACTATAAGACCTACATAAAAATGATGTATGGAAGAATGGTAGCCCTTTAAATTAGCTAAATAAAAGTCCGCGATAGCATATATCATCAGGTAATAAGGTAGGTTTACTATTTTCAAGGCATTATTTCGTTACTTTTTAGTGTACTGTTTTTTGAGAATATTTTGTTTTTAGTGTATTTTGTTTGGAAGTCGCTTTTGTTTTTTTTTATTAAAAAGTTTTTCTTTTTAAAATACACTACACTTATTCTTTCTTTTTTTGTTCCCTTAAAATGTTTATTAGGCCAGTAATATCTATTTAATTTAGACTGTCGTTTTACAATAATTCTATTTAATAAGAATAACAAGAAATAAAATGACTACAGCGCCATCTATTATCGTCTATTACTTTTAACTAATACTAGCTTTTGGCGAAGTAACAAAACAACTTTTATTTTTAAAATCCTATTACGAATAAATGTATAAAAGCGCTATCTTTAAATATATCCCTGGCTGATTCTAACTCATCTGGTTAAGCTCTCCGTCTGTTGCGTCTATCTGGAATAAAAGTAAGTCTACACAAAGAACACTATGTTTTCTTACTTTTATGCCTAAACTATATTGCTTATTTTTACAATGTTATAATTTTGCCTAAAAACTTTTTTAATTTAACAATTTGAGATGGTACAAAACAAAAATAAAACATCAACGATGTTATAATTGTTCTAATGTAACACACAACAATTCTAATATAAACACTTTTATAGCTGTGAATTTTTTTTTTAATGTCATAAAAAGTACTTTAAAGTTCTATTATAAAAAGTCTGCATTTGGATGAGGCTTTTACCCTAAACGGGGTCCATACTTACTACACAATGTATACATATTATTTTGTACGTTTATAAGTTATTTTCTGTATGGAATAAATAAAGCTAATAAATAAATAAATAAATAAATAAATATTGCTTAAAATACAAGTTGATTCATGATATTAGCATTAAGATTGTATGTTGATGCCTATAAAGGTAGACCGAAGAAAATATGCATGGATTGTGTGAAACAGGATACGGGACAAGGGCTTATGAATTAAACTCTTAAATTTTAAATAAAAATTTATTTCACAATAATCAAAATGTCATTAAACACAGTAAAATAGTAAGCGTTGTTAGACTTATGTAATCAATGTCGGTGGCGGCAGAATTTATTGCATTCTTGGAGCATTTTGTCGCCGACGTTTCATAATCTGCAGGAGCGCGTGCAGCACTGGGTCACTCTGAGCCAATCTTATCAGTTCACTGCGCAGTAGATCCTCACTCACAGATCTCATTCTCTGACTGCTTCCGATATTTAAAAATGTGTTATTATAATTATCCAAACGGCAGAAGGCGCAAGGATCTTCAGTACTTGTGTAGTCGATTGAATAATCATCCAAACCTAATGACGAGAATATCCTTTCGTTTCCACGTATACCTACAACTGTTTGCCTCAACGCAAGGACAAGGAGTACAACAGTTATTGCAGACATCTTTGAACCGGAAAGTTGGCTAAGTGTAGTCGGACTTCGATCATCCCCGTATATATACTCGGGGTAGTCAATAAATATGATAACTTAGTCTATTATTATTTAAATAAGTCATAATAAAGCAATGTATAAACATTAATGGATTATCATATATTTTAGGTTGCTAACATTTATAAATTCAATTTAGATGTGACAATTTCTACAAATACATAAAACATTAAAGTATCTAGTAAATAGTGATAGCTAACATTTTAGATCGACCCTTTTTCTGTTAAATCTGTAACAATCTAAGTTTCTCGTATCGAGGGTTCTTCGATTGTTTTCAGTTACTCGTTAGTCGCACCGCTTTTATTCCTTCAACGTGAAATATAAATTTTTTGTTATGGTTATTTAATTTTTTTAAAAACATCAATAGATGGCGCTCTTGATGGTAATAAATACGATTCGATTTAGATTATCCGGACTGATAAGTTTTAGATTTTATAAAAGAAATCAGTAGCTGAGTAGCACTAATTTGTAACTTTATGTAAAAATCCTGCAAAAGCATATTAATTTCGTATTTATCATTATCTGAAGCTTATGTCAAAATTTATGTTATAATTATAAGTTAAACAAACACCGTTTTGGTTTCTCGTGTTTCCTTTGTGTTCGCCTTCCACAATCCACTCAAAGAGATTTTATAATTTTAACGAAATTATTTAACAATCTCGCTGAAATTACACACTGCGATGTTTTCGTCTATACTAATATTATAAAGAGAAATGATTTGTATTTTTGTATTTTTCCATGCATGGAAATAACTCAAAAACTGCTGGGCCGTTTTTAGAAATTCCTCCACCAGTTCAAAGGTAATTTATCTGTCAGTAACATAGGCTATACTTTTTATTATTTTTTTAATTTCACGGGGACTATGAAAATTACTTGATACCTCGATAATATGAGTCAACTATAGTCAATAAATGTCCAAATCGGACAGAATATTTATATTTAGAACCTACATATAGATAACAAATGTTTTAAAATTAAAATTACATTTCAGCTGTATAAAAGGATCTTGTGAATCTTTTTTGACATTGACAAGAGGGCGCTTGTGAGCTATCATTATTTAGTTTGACTTATGCACGCCGGGTTAGATGACTTCGGCAGTCTATCCTTAGAACTTGTGAACACTAAACAATAATCTCGAAACAATGATCGCTCGTATTTTTTAAATCGTGTATCTCTTTAAAGATATAAAATTCCTTACGTATAATGTGAATGTAAATAACTTGTGAAAATTGTTTTGCACAGAACCTAATTTCAAACAATAAAAGGGACGAGATATCAATTACATATAAAAAAGCGCTTTTGACATTTTTAAACGATTGCCATTTTTACTTTGTCTTTGAACATTTTTCCTTTTACGTTATGGGAAAGGGCAAAATTAAGTTGAAATTCACTTTCTTTAAAAGCATTTATGGATCAACTTAACATGATAACACACATGTAACTTAAGTATCTACAATTATTATAAACTAGCTATTCCCGTCCGACTTTATCCGCATATAAATTATGAAAAAAAATATTGTTTACATGTGTCAAATTATTAATTGCAAATGTCAAAATGACATGACAAGATGACAAAGCATGGCAACCTTGTTTCCTCGAAGTTGGCAGCAGCAGGGTTTTATCCAAAATATTTCCCCCTAAGTTTAATGGCATTAAAATATATAGCCTAAAGCGTGACGTATGTGTAGGGTTTTTTTAGTAAAAAGGAATTATTCAAAAATGTGCTGTAATTGCTGACATTTTAGGCAACAAAGAAGTATACGTTTACGTTTTATTATAATAGTAAGTATAGATAAGAATTATCAATATAATATCTTATTTTCAAACGGCCGATTAATCAAAGTATCTAGAAGAAGGAAATTACCCACTGGAATTGTTTAAGATTGTCCGGAAATTAAATGGTTAAAATGTTTTCGTCTTAATTTAGATAATTAAAAAGTTAATTTCTTTTACAAAAAATGTCTGAAGACAAAAATACTTTTGAACCTTTTTTATAACATTTTTTTTTGTAATGAAATTAAATGTTAAAATCCTTACATTTTGGTCCATTCTTTTATCTTCAGATATCGTTTCCGGTGTTGGAGAGAATTTTTGGATCCTACCGATTATCGAAACCCTTTTAAAACTTTCCTCATCTTTGAAGTGTGGGGCTTATCGCTGCACATAACATATTATCCCAGAAAAAAGCGTAGGAAATCTAAAGAAATAGAAAATGTAAAAAGTAACCACCGTAACTTAATACAGAAATCTAAGTAACGTAATACATTATTTTTTGACCGACTTCCCAATAGAAGGAGGTACTCAATTCGTCTGTATGTTTTTTTTTATTAATTTTATTCTGCAATATTACTAACGTAAATGATTAATATTTAGTTTTTACGTCTGAAGTCTTTGTTACTTTTTGTTATTCATTACAATTAAAATTATGAGTATTTGAAACGTAATTTGATATTTAAAAAGTGCTTTGTTCGAATTCTTACATTTAAAAAGGATAAGAATTCTTAAAGTCGTCTCATTTCCGGCACGTGTCCGGTTGAAGGGAAATTTAACATTTAGCTAAGATAAAATCTTAAACTTCAGTTGAATCCCAAGTATTTTTAAAGAAATTTTATACAAAATTTTTTAAGAAAATATCTATTGCAGACACAAATAACTCTATATTTAGAGAATGTACTCTCTTGCTATTCCAAAAAACCCTTTGCTTTACTAATCTACCCTTTGAGCTAAGCAATTATTACTGAAAGCGGTAAATCCTCCTAAAAGGGTTAATAATTACAACGCGCAGAGTAATCAAAGCGGAACAGATGAATTGGATTAATTTGTTTAATTATTAGTTACGCTTCAAATGTATATAGTGAATGTATACATTCATAGTTACAATTTCCATATTGTTTACTACTATACTATATCTATATCTAAACAAATTTAATAAAGTATAAACACGCACTACTTCATGGCGTAGGTTGTCAGCAATCACAGCATATTTTTGAATAATTCTTTCTTTGATAAAAAAGTACTACAGTTACGACACGCTTTAGGCTATATATTTTCATGCTATTAAACTAAAGGGTAAACAAATTGTAAAAAACCTTCAAGTGGGAAACGGACCATAAACTACAAGCTGCCAACATCAAGGAAGCAAGATTGCCATGGTACGGTAATTAGTATCCAATGCGTTACGTTGTTATTTGTGCATTTGAATTTTGAAATTTAACAAAAAGCAACAAAATAAAGTTTTTATAATATCATGCGGATGAAGCCGCACGGATACAGCTAGTATTGTATAAAACGCAATCTGTCTCAGTTGATCGCATTGCGAAAGTCATAAATATCGTTGCAGTGAATGGCTTTGCTGGCATCAACACTGAGTACTTAGTTTTTTGGCAAACTGTAGCCATTAATGGTAGAATTGGTATATTACAGTACTACTTCTTACTAATTAACACGAGTTCATCATCATCATCATCACCAGCTTACTATACGTCCCCACAGGGGCTCGAAGCTTACCCTAAGTAAGGGGTGACTAGGCCATAGTCAACCACGCTGGCCCACTGCGGGTTGGTTGACTCCACACATATCTTTGAATTTCTTCGCCGCTATGTGCAGGTTGCATCTCGATGTTTTCCTTCACCGTAAGAACGTCGGGTAGATTATGTATATATGAAAATTCGAAAAATCGAAAATCACATTGGTACATGGCGGGATTCGAACCTAAGACCTGTAGATTACAAGTCAAGTGCCCAAACCACTGAGCCACAGACGCTCGAGTTCGCGATACCTAAACACATTTTGTTATCTCTTTTTTTTTGACGCGAATAACAAAGATGAATATTTGTTTCGAACATATTGGTGCGTCTGGAATTGTCACGTGATTCGTACATCAGTAAGAAGCTGTTCTACACATTTGATACTACACTTCTCCGAGTTCTAGCTTACATCCTGATATGAAAGTTTATATGGATGAATGTCTGTTAGTGTTTGCAGCCTAAACTGCTGTACAACTCTATGAAATTTGGCATAGATGTAGAGGATAGTTTGTAGGAAGGATTAGTTTACTTGCTTTTGTTTTTTTCTAAATCCAAGCGGAAGAAATCACGGGCGAAAGCAATAAAAAATATAATTTCTAAAACTAAAGACTTAACAGTCAATTAGCTAAAAAAAGATTAATACAAACCTAGAATAGAATCGACACAATACCGGTGATATCCAGTTTCCTTTTGAAGGTATTTCTTTTCATCTATTGATTTGTATTTTCTCCATTCAGGTTTCTATTATTCCGTTTCCAACATTTTTACTATAATTATTTACAAGTAAGAAGCTATCGGATTTTAACCTTTTACTCTATTATTTACAGATTAAGATTTTATGTAGCCATTTTGCGAAATAGTAACGATAACATAGAAATTATTTATATCAGTATGTGCAAGAAAAACAGCGATGTATTACACTTTAATAGTAGCTTATTTTATAAAAAAGTAACGTGATTTTTATAACTACTAGCTACTTTTAAGAAACAACGTCTATAGCAGATATCTTGGGATGAACGTGTATTTATGTAACGGAAATTGTCATTTTAAACAAAAACATCACGTATTTTTTCGATTTTTTTTCAAATTGTACACATAAATAAAATAGAATATGCAAAAAAAATTAAAGGGATCGCAAGACAAGTTCTAATACAGACCTTAGTGATATTAAAAAAAGACAGTTAATATACATAATTGTAATATCATAAATATTAATATGTTATGATACTATACTTATACTTACTATTATAATAATGCGTAAACACACACTTATTTGTTGCCTAAGATGTCAGCAATTACAGCATATTTTTAAATAATTCTTTTTTTAATAAAAGCCCTACATTTACGTCACGCCATTAAACTTAGGGGCTAAATATTTCAAATAAAAACCCTCATGTCGGAAAGAGACCATAAGTTGCTGCCAACATCAAGGATGCAAGATTGTCAAGGTTTGTCATGTCATGTCATTTTGACATTTGCTATTGATAATTTGACAAGTGTAATCAATAAAGTAAAATTTTCATAATTCCATGCGGATGAAGCCGCACGGGTACAGCTAGTAATATATGTGTAGTAATTTTATTTCTCATCTTGAATGTAATGTGTAGAACGTGTATGAAGTCTCACTTGAACTCGAGAGAATAAACTGCAACGTTTAAACAATGCATTCAATTAACTATACATGGAAACGCGCTCCTCTCCAGCCAATGACTACACGTAGCTCCTCTTTTACCAGGAAATGCTCTATAAAACATTAAATAAACTATTAAATATGGTCGTTGTAACATAATTATATAGTTTTATACAATTTATCTTGCGTCATTTAAGTCATACTTAGGTTTTAGCTTGCGACACAAAAGGACGTCAGCGTCACTTGTCCTACGCCATCTCCTACCAGTCGACTTGAAGATTTTGCGCGTCTATTTCCAACGGCGTCTCTCCAGCGATATCTGGGTGTACAGACGCGTCGGCGGCCAGCCCATTTGTGATAACTATCTTCTTAATAATATCATCTTTTACACAATCATATTGCTTGCTACCCCTATTGTATCATATTCTTATTTAAGTTCTCGCATTCTTTCATTTTTCTATATTAATTAGTAGCTTGCTTGAGATTTCGCTCGCAAGAAATTAAAGAAATATAGCCTATGTTACTCACAGATAAATTACCTTTCTAACGGTGAAAGAATTTTCAAAATCGGCCCAGTAGTTCTGGAGTTATCTCAATACAAATCTTCCCTTTTTTATATCAGTATAGATAACCCGGACGCATATACGAGTTATTTTATTATATAGAAATGATTATCCGTTGTTAGTTAGAAAATAGACAGAAGAATTTAATTCACTTTTAAAATTAGTAATAAATCATTGCTTTATAAAGTTTTGAATTGAACTTAAATACTTTAGAAAGCGTCGAAGAATAAATAAAAAAAACAAAAAAAAAACGATCAAAGCTCCAATGGTACTGAAAGTAAACTTTTTACAGAAATAATAAAACAGTTTTTCAATCAATGTTTCAATCGAGATTTTCTTGATATTGGTTTTTTCGTCTTTTAATAGCTTTGAAACCGTTTGGACAAAATATTCAAGTTAACATTTGCAGATTAATTCCGCGTCTTAATTGTTTATTACGCAATTATAAGGAAAATTTCACAGGAACCGCAAAAACGTCCATCGAACTAAATCCACTCATCTTTTACATACAAGTAGAATACGTATATACTTCAGATGTCCCAATGAAAAAACAAAAGCATTTGAATTCCAGTTACATTACAATTAAATACACATCCGTGGGCCTAAACATCGAGAAATCTAATCAATCGCGTTACTCTGCCGACTTTATCCCTAAAAGGGTTCGTGAGACGTTTCGCGCTAATGGACCGCCTAATGGCATCACAAACTTTATTCAATCTACCCTCACTTTATGCTGTGGACATATTGACTGATATGCGGTTTAAATTCAACACCAATTTCTTAGCATAACAATGACCTAAGTGTACACTCACCACAACATGGACGTAAATATAACAGGATAGTTATTATTAAATAACATTGAGTAATAGTCATAAATCTAAATATAGCTCTCATTAATAATTTTCGTACAAATATAATAATAAAGCTTACGTCAACTAACCTCTCAATTAGTTTCCATGACTGCAAATATTTAAAAACATTTTTCATCGACGCTTGTAAAATATAATGAGAGTTTTCTAAATTTAAATTCGGCTGAATACAAATAAACCGCTGTAATAATCATAAAAAAACTTCTGATTTGTATATTAGCTGTTCTCGTGTGGCTTCACCCGCGTGAAATTATGAAAATTTTATTTTATTCTTTACATTTATCAAATTATCAATAGCAAATATCAAAATTATATGACATGACAAACCTTGCTTCCTTGATGTTGGCAGCAACTTATGGTCTCTTTCCCACATTAGGGTTTTTATCCAAAATATATACCCCCTAAGTTTAATGGCGTGAAAATATATAGCCTAAAGCGTGACGTAAGAGCAGGGCTTTTTTTAAAAAAAGGATTATTCAACAATATGCCGTAATTGCTTACATCTTAGGCAACAAATAAGTGTGTGTTTACGCTTTATTTTAATAGTGTAGATATATCTTAACTATTTGTATTCGTGAACCAATCAACTATTCAAATATCTTTGAATTTACATGTATATGTTTATCGTATAATACAAGAACATTTGTGTCAAGTGAGACCTGTATGCCCACTTTATCGAAGCACAATAACAGTTAAGTTCAACCACTAGTATTATTGTAATCCCATTTCCATGTGAAATACATAGCTTTGTGTCTTTACTGTACATTTGTAAATAAGACTCTATTGTTTTGTGATAAGGTTTTGTTTCGGTTGCTTAATGTAATTGTGGTTGTATTCAGTAGTATGTACAGTTGTTCTGTTAAATACCTCAATTTAAAGAAGATATATAAATGTAAGAAGCGATAGTCGCATAATTTTTGTTTTCTGTAGAATATATTGACTAATATTTCTATAGACTGGGTGTTGAATTTACTAGTATAGTAGTGTATTTGCTTTGTTTCGTATAAAATTATCTTACTAAAGAAAAGCAAAAATGTTAATCTGGGAACTGCAAAAGCTTTGTGTCTAACAACTTAACATCAATGTGTTACGTTCTAAATTCAAATTATATCAAAGTCGATTGCTAAAGTTATCTAAATAACTTAAGGGAGCTTACTTAATATTCAGCTGAGACATGTAAGTAAAGTTTCTTGCAGCCCCGCACTCGAACATGTATATGAATCTTATCGACATTCCCCTTTGTGCATGTTAAATATACAGGATGTTCCTCTGCCGCATTTACATACTACAGTTACAGTAAAGGTGACAAAAAGATAAATCAAATTTGAAGACATAGTTTGCTGGCTGATTAGATGAATTAGTAGAACGCGAATTAGTAGAATACAAAGTATAAGGATCACCATCATCATCACCAGCTCACTATACATCCCCACCGAGAGCTTAGCGGCTCAGAGCCTACCCTAAGTTAGGGTGACTAGGCCATTGTCAACCACGCTGGCCCACTGCGGGTTAACTTCACACATATCTTTGAATTTATTTGCCGATATGTGCAGTCATCTCGATGTTTTCCTTCACCGTTAGAACATCAGGAAAATTATGTACGTATAAAATTCGAAAAATCGAAAATCACATTCGTACATGTCGGGATTCGAACCCAAGACCTGTAGATTACAAGCCACTGACGCACTATTTTAATTGACAGTTAGTGACAATAAAAAAAAATTAATGCTCACATTTCTCTGATTGTATATTACAATATTAAAATACTATACATGATATCAATAGAAAGCACAATAACAAATTCTACAGTCACCGCTGGCTGGCTGTAATAGCAATTTGATGTTGTAATTAGAGGAATATAACGGAATATACGATAATAATAGAGCACAAATAACAATTATTGCTCACATGTGCTGTAAATGGCTGATATCAACTTAATATGACCGCGACTAACTCAATTTTACTTAGTCGAATTAAACCTTACTTATGATCCCTTCTATATAAATAAAACTACTTTCTTTTAAGTCTTAAGTAGACTTAACAAGGAGACAAGGAACTTAGAAGTATTTCAATAAATAGACGTTGTTTATGTTGAGATAACTATATACATGAAAAGTTACCTTTATTTTCTTTATATAGGAACTAGCTGTTGCTCGCGACTTCGTCCGCGTGGTATTAGAGAACATACAAACTATATAAATAACAGAAAGCCACGTATCCCTCGGGAACCGGATATTTCTCGGGGATGAATCTTATCCCTTGTGTACTCCAGACTTTGTTTTATATCTGTGCTAAATTTCAATAAGATATGTTGAACCGTTGCAAAATGATCGAGTAAACATTAAAAAACTAAATTAATGAATCCCACGGGAACCGTAACTATTCCCGGGATAAAAAGTAGCCTATGTGTTCTTCCAGACTATGCTATAAACCTGTGCCAAATTTCATGGGGATCCGTTCAGCAGTTTAGGCTACAAACGCTAACAAACATCCATCGTAACTTTCGCATTTATAATATTTACTAGCTTTCGCCCGCGACTCCGTCCGCGTGGAATTAAAAAAAAAAACAAAAGTAAGTAGCCTATGTGTTCTTCCAGACTATCCTCTACATCCATGCCAAGTTTCATCGAAATCCGTTCATCCGTTTAGGCTACAAACTCTAACATTCATTCATCCATCCATCTCTTCATCCATCTAAACTTTCGCATTTATAATATTAGTATGATTATATTATATTACATGAATATGAATGATATATGATTATATGATTAATATAAAAGATCCATGTCTATCGAATTTAAAGATACATTAAAAATAAAAAGTAGAAAAACTATTAACAGTGCTTAAGGAGATTTCCATATTCATTGCGTCTTTGTTACATATAGTTTAATTATTCGAGTGAATTATTTTAGCTGGAGTTTCAAGTTGCAGCCGGCAGGCGGCGCTGTACAAACACGAACTCGAAGGCAAAGCTGACTGAAAAGAATACAAAAGCGTTCCCTATTTGCTTAGCCATTAAGGAGGTTTCAAACTGTTTTCAAATTCGATGGCTTTAACGCTTTCAATATCAGAGTGTTTTTATAGGATCTAAAGCGCTTACGAAAAATGTTAGAGTTGGGGTAGCCAAATGATAACTAAGTAGTTTTTATTCACTCATTCATTGATGAAAAAACAAAAAAAAAGTGATACTACATATATACATACATACATACATACATACATACATACATACATACATATACATATATACATACTGTTTTTACAGATAATCCTCTACGTCTGTGCCAAATTTTATCGAGGTTCGCTTAGCTGTTTAGGCTATGAACTCTAACAAACATCCATCCATCTAAACTTCTGCATTTGTAATATTAATAAGATTTGTAAGATAGTAAGATAAGAATTAGCAAGATAAATAATACTTCTGTTAAATAAAAATCGCGAGAATGTAAATAAATAAGTTATTTGTGACAATTAATCTAACTAAAAAATCATAAATGCGTAAGTTTAGATGGATGGATGTTTGTAGCCTATACGGCTGAAGGGATTTCGGTGAAATTTGGTACAGATTTAGAGGGTAGTCTGGAAGAACAAATAGGCTACTCACTTTTGTTTTTTTTTTAATTTAACGAGGACGGAGTCCCGAGCAAAAGCTAGTAAAATATATTTATTATCAAATCCATGTGTATGGATGTATGTATGTGTGGCGAGACATTCTTCTCAACATCGTGTATAAATATAACACGGTCTCGCCACACCGCCATCTGTTAGTAGGCGGCAGAAACGACGCCAACAATTAGTATGACGTATGATTAGTATGATTGCATACTTCAATTGTGTATCGTGTACAGAATGTTTCCGTTGACACATGGATTACATTATCAGTTACATTATTTGAATATTTAATTTAGATAATACACTAACTAGTTACTTATATTTCCTGTTAACAGAAGTATGCGTCAGTGGATATATTTTTAATAATTTAGTTTCAAATCAGTGTATTGTAAAAAGATAATAATATTCTGCACAAGTATATGGACAATGAAAACGATGATAAAAACATCGTGAAGACACTAAAATCACAATATCTAAGCAAGATTTATGTTCAGTAAACACTTGAGACATTTCTGCGTACAAAGAGAGTGCTTTAGGTAGAGTATTGATAAACACACGCCTATAAAAAGAGATTATAAAGCAAAGCCGTAAACGTTACGTGTTCTAGATTAGAGTTGTACATACTGTAGCCGTTCAATAATGTTCTCTATACACATTGTTATAAGGTGTAGTTTCTAATGACGAAGTGTTGTAATTTTTTATATTGTTTTGATGCTGTGAACTTAATAAGGTCAGAGATTCTATAAATAATTAAATTAGCAAACCAGATAATAGGTGTACAAGGTAAGCTAACAGTGGTAGTGCCCGCTTTAACATCTTAGCACTGCAGGGCCGGCACGCCCGGTGTAATACCACGACCACACAGAAGACAGGCGTGAAATGGAACCAATGCCGTGTTTCGTCTGATGAGTGTGGTGCCGGAGGCCTAATTTAAGTCCCTTTCTCTTTACCACCCTTTTCTTATGAGAGGATGGGAAGGGGAAATGGATTTGACGATGGAGGAGATGCATAGGAAGAGGAAATATCCTCTTTATGTGCGTCTCCTCCTCCGTCGTATAAGGGTAGGCAACGCATCTGCAATTAGAATGGGTCATATAAAACTCTAACTAACTAACTACTCTTATAGTCGATGTTTTTGTTTAATCCACGTTCATGCTTCTAATATGTAACCTTCTCCGAATAAGCGTCCAAGTTGTGTTATTTCACTTTATTAATAATACCAAATAATAACATTCTGTAAGCTCATAGAAACTTTTAAATTAATGTTGCCTGTATAAATAGTTTACCCTTTTCATTTTACGCAGTACTAATGTCGATAGTGTATATTTATGTTACGACTAATTTCAATAATAAAAAAATAGGACACTATTTATTGACCAAATAAATTACAAAAAAGAACAAAACTTAAAAAAAATATTAATGTAATAAAAATAAAAAAAATCTTGGCCAAAAGGAGAAGGCTCAGCTGATGCGGCCTCCAGCTTGTCAGTAAAGACCGCGCTGGTTTTCAGCCCCGCTTAACTATTACATGGTTCAGTACTAATACATAAATGTTTGTGTTAAAACATAGTTTTAAATATCGATCTCTTAGTTACTTTATTATGTTTATATTTTAGTTTTAAGTTGACAGAAATATAACTTTTTAATAATTGACAATGAAAGGAACTATCAATGCAAACATTGTTGTGAATGCATCGATAGTTCACTTCATTGATGTTTCGAAAATGTATAATATAAAAACATGCGTTAAGATAATGGTATGTTGTAATAGTTAGGGACGAGATTTGTTAAACAGTCAGTTTATGAAGCGCTTAAGAAACTTCAAGAACTTTCCAGAAAGCTTATAGGTTGTACTTAATTGAGTAGACATAAACACAATAGAATAGTACAGGCTGATAGCTGGTAATGATATACCTAATCTAGAGTCCATCCTTACAATTACATTTATTAAGTATTCGTTAAAATATGGAATAGAAAATCGATTTCCATGTCGTAGTCAAAAGAATGTGTTGTATAATTTGTAAGATGAAAAGGTAAAAGCGCCTTTCCTTGGACGGATTGCGACACGACGAACAAAGTTCCGGGAAATAAAGATGCAAAATGCTAAAAGATATTCAAAATAACTTTTTTATCTTTAGAAATTTAAAAATCAATTTAGAACTAAGTATAGATGGTGAATACAATCTATATCAGACTAATTAGTCAAATTTATAAGTAACTAGTTATCACCCGCGACACCGTCTGGGTGGAATTATAAAAGGCAAACGTATGTACTCTATGTTTTCTTCCAGGCTTTGCTCTATATTTGTGTAAAATTTCATCAAGATCCGTATAGCTGTTTAGACGGCAAACAAACATCCATCAACTTTTTTTTTTGAAAATGCTAGTGGATTTTTGTTAATTTACTAATATTTCCTTTAACCATTCCAACTAAGCTCTAGGCTTGTGCTAGGATATGGTTCACGACAATAGTCGAATGGCGGGATTCGAACCCTCGACCGCAAGATCGGTAGTCCGTATCCCAAACCATTAGGCTATTGGCGCTTTATAATATTAGTAAGGTATTTCCTTATGTGTTAACAATATTCATCTTTGATATGTTTCTCCTCAACATGAATAAGCGGAATTGACAGTACACCCTTTGTTATCGAAAGCATCTCTATATTCCGGGAAGTAATTCCTGGAACAGCTGCCGTCATTTGCACATATTTCTTGCAAACTTGTGAAGTATTTTTCACACTTTTTTAAATCATTTTTTGTATGACTAGTACATAATTAATTTTAGTCCAGCATTAAAATATAGTAGCACGTATTTCTAACTCAATATCGTTTATTGATAAGATTCTCGAGGGAAGGTCCGTCGATTGTTATTTATGTTCTCTCCCTTTTTATGTAGTACGGCGTACATAATAATATTCCTTTGATCCTCTTTGATCCGACAACGATACGTAACGCACTTATTTTGATTACACTAACTTCATCATTGAGTTACTTTTTCAAATTACCTTCTCATTTATTTCTTATCTTACTTTTATTTTGAAGGAAACCTATTCTTTAGAATGTTATTTGCATTTTTTCTATTAAAAAGATTATACCGTAATGTACTAATAACATATAAAAATAAATAATTATAATTTAGATGTTGTTAAGATAGAAAAAATTTCTAGTATATTTTAGACTTCAATTTGGCACTTTCTGTTTCACTTTTCTTCCAATGCTAGTAGATTTTTTCCAAATATGATTCATCAAAACTCTTTCGGTATATATACTTTATTATTTACTAGCTGTTCCCGTGCTTCATCCGCATGACATTATGAACGTTTTGTTTTATTTTTGCAATTATCAATAGCAAATGTTAAAATGACATGACATGACAAACCTTGGCAATCCTGCTTCCTTGTTGTTTTATCCAAAATATTTACCCCCAAAGCTTAATGGCGTGAAAATATATAGCATGAAGCGTAAAGTAAGTGTAGGGCTTTTTATTAAAAAAAGAACTATTCATATGCTGTAATTGCTGACATCTTAGGCAACAAGGAAGTGTGTGTTTACGCTTTATTATAATACTATAGATGATTCCAGATTGCTTTTCGTGTACAGCATTGTTATTATGGCCGATGTTAAAGATATTTAAGTAAGAGTTTATGCAAAAATGTATTTAAAACTTTATAAAAGTCTTACATAGTAAGATTAAATACTCTTTAATTTGTTTGGAATTACAATCACAGTTGTTATGCTGATATTGCTTCAAAAATTCCACAAGATACTTGAGATAATCGGTCTCGTTTTCCGAACGACATTTCACAAAGTGCCAACTCAGAGGAAAAGAAAGATAATTAAATTCCATCCCATTTTTGTAAATGTCCATTAGAGGAACGAAGAAAATTTCGGCGACCCGTTACATCGGTCGATAGGAAACCATAAAATCAAAGTCACTTGATGAAAATCAAATGGACTTTATTCCGAATACCTGATTTTTTATATATTCGTATATCTTTTTCTAGTCTGTGTATAATTAAGTTTGCAAATTGTAATTTTTTTACCTGCATCTACTGAATATATTTTGCGCTGTAAAAACCGTTTCTTTTTTCATGATAGACCAGAATTAAATTAGTAAACAAAATCTATAGCTATGTGACAGATAGTAATTGTAAATTATAGGTTTTACTTAAAATTGTCGTATTTAATGCATTGTGAATAATACGTTTCTGCAACTAGCGCGTCCCTTTCCGTCTGAGGAAATTCATTTGTGGTGCGGAACAGTACAGACTGCAAAATAAAACAATCCTAACATTGTGGAACGCACGAGTAATTTAATTGCAATACTATCGCATACAGTGAGCTTTGTGTGTGTGTGTGTTTTTTTTTTAATAAAATATAGACTTTAAAGATATAGACAATTGACTTCATTCATGCGAGAAAGTTGATTTTTGTCTGACTGTACTGTTTTTTGTAAAATGTTTCAGTGCATACACTTGGTAACTTCATGCGCCAAGTATTTAAGACAAAGATACAATAAACACAACTTTTATAGCAATCCATTTCAGTTTTTACAAGATATTGCTCCATAAATGTGGAGTTCGATTTATTAGTTTTCTCACATAAAAGTTATAGACGGCAACATTCTTCGAATTCGAGAGAAAGTTCCTCCTTTGTATTAATAAAGTACGGAAAGTTTTTTCTCACGTCATGAATAGATTTAGGTTTTGTTTTCGAGTTTTGTATTAAACCACAAATTATTTCCGGAATATCATTGTTACCACATCTATAGCTGGCATTCAACAATAACTATTTTTTGCATAACTTCCTACCTCGCTCTCACATTGTAAAATACTTAATCCGTAGTAGTATTTCCAGTATAATTATAATAGGGAATTTCAAGCACAGTGTACTTCTACCTTAAAGGCTGGCAACCTACCGGTTCCTCTGACGTTGTGTCCATAGCAAGCAGATAAGGCTCCGAAATTACCGAACCAATTCAAATTTCTTTCGCGATAAGGAAGTTAAATTATCATTGAGTAAAATGGGCTATACTTTACAACTGGAAGGGTTAATACGACAGTAAAGATATCTCGTGTATTCTTTTCCATAGATAAACTAGGGCGGATCTTTAGTAACTAATAATTTAGCAACTAAAAAAATAGTGTTAACATAAACAACAGTTAATGTGTCGCCAGCAAAGCTTTTGTCAAAAAGCTACTGATTTATGAAGGCCAAAAGTATTGAAGTTCTGTACTACAAGTACAAAGAAGTCACAACTATGTAAAGAAAAGAGCCTACAGATCGAAATGAATGGCGTCTTAGGAAAGTTTCCTGCAATAAATTAGGACTCATTTGTAAGCGAAGTGGTCTCCAGAGAGCTACTTTTCATATCCGTCCAAGTAATTTTATCTTTATTAGAATGCGTTATAAAGCAATGTTTGATGGAATTACTTTAAAGAAGTAGGACGGAATAACGGCATTGAAACGACATTAAGTTTTAAGAAAATCTTACTAATATTACAAATGCGAAACTTTATATGGATGGATGTTTGTTACAGTTTGTAGCCTAAACGGCTGAACGGATCTTGATGAAATTTGACATTAATGTTTGTCAGTCTGGAAGAAAACGTAGGTTACTTAGTTGTTTTTATTCCACGCAGACGGAGTCGCGGGCGAAAGCTAGTATTATAATAAACTACAGCATAAGAACCTTAACTTATAATATGTTATTGTACGTTGAATATGTAAAATTATAAACAATGAAAAAAACATTTTTAAAAATTAAAATGTTTACAATTGTTTCTGTGTAAACCGCCAAAATAAAAATAAATTAATCTAATTTAAGAAACAACGGTATATTGCAAAGAATTACTTTTCTCGTCTAAATTCAAAGTTAACAAATCAATTCCGCAGCTATTTACGACAGGCGACGTAAGGAATACGAAACAAGGCCAGCGCCCGGACGACTTGCTTCTTACAAATTAGGAGCCATTTACGAACAAAGAAGTCCACTGGGAGATATTTTCCTCATCTAGCGAATGACATGCATGTAGATGGACTGTATACTGTCTTAAATACGCTTATATTAAGATATTTTCATTTAATAACATTCCTTGCATTATTTTAAGTGTTCTTTTCGCTATTTCGGCGAATTCAAATGGATGTGATAATGGCGTCATGATATTTAAAAAAATGTGTCATCTGTTATTGTAAGGATTGTATTTGAAGCTGCATTATAAACAACTGCCTGAGGTTTTTAGACCGAATACTTAGATCCTAGATATAAAAGCAAGCAATTTTACTAAACTTAATACTTACGAGTAAACATTTTATTCGATAAAGTTACTAGGAAAAGTAGTAAAGGGGAAAATGCAAGTATTATGTTCAGCTGACGGGATTACGTTTCACTGCGGTGTACATTTTTATTGCATATCAAAATGGGGTAAACACATATTTGAAAATATAAAGTCTGTCATATTTTTTTATGTTTAAAATCAACTCCATTTCGTAAAGTCCTTTAAATATCATTTGTAATTTCCGTTAACGCAATTAAATTATGGTATTGTTTTTAAAGAATTATGTGGTCTGTAATACATGGTTACGATGTGTGGGGATTTATCTGTGAACATTAGCAATACTGCTTACTCCGGTTAGTAGTTCGAACGCTACGCGGCTATTTATGTGTATAAACTTGCAGTTTGTTGAAGTTTATTACTCCTGCCAAGATAATGTATGACTTTACTTTAATATTTTTAATTATGCATAGAAGCATACATTATTCGTTTTTATTCCTCTCATTCTTCATAAAATATTCAATCAACCATACATTTACAGTATAAACTTTATCCGACCTACATTTTATTTTGTTTAGGACGAGATTTGTTTTAATATTTTTTTAACTTTTACGCTTTAATTTACCTTCACCTAATTAAGGCTTTAAAGGAGTTTATTATTATAACAGAGTTAGTACCAAATTTTAACAAATCTTCGACTTTTTTACGCACAAAATGATTTAGGAATTATTTTTAGCCCGCTGCAGTAGTTTTGTTTTGACAGTTTTAAGTGACTAACAACTACATTTTAATTGTTTGTTAAACTGTACAGTTAAATGTGTGTTAAAATGGTATGTAGCGGGCTTTAATTATAGAAGAAAAAGTGAGTTAGAAGAAATATTGGTCGAAATTTTTATATGATCGGTTTTATTTTACTTTCAACCGAATCTTTTCTTTTCGAGGCATCAAAGAGTAGTGACATCATAGGATAGTAACATAATAGAGTAGTTACATCATAGAGTAAAAGATAAAGATAAATAATAAAGTCATTGTTATATTACAAGAGAAGCCAGGGCTTTGCAGACACGACGTTGATAACATCGCAAAGTTTAATTAAGTTACTCCGTAACTGTCGCATTTCATTCTCAAAGTCATGCGAAAAGGTAACTTCATCATTTGTTCTTATTCAATTAATTTACTAGGTAATCGATTTTGGCTATTAACTATTTTTAATTTATTAAGTTAAAGTAATAATTATTATTTTTATTGTGTAATGTGGCATAAAACTTTAATACGATTTAACGACCAAAAAACGGATAAATTAACATATCAGTCATATGACTTAGCGCCTAAAAGTTAATATTCAAATTATTTCGAACAAATGCCAATTAAAACTTCTTTACCATGTAATCGTATCTTTGCATGTTCAAATTAAATACAATTAAATGTTAAAATGAAATCGAACACATAATCTGTTATAAAGCTTTATGGTATTCCACAAAAATACTGACAACTCTTGTGTAAATACATTGAGCGTCAGCAAACACGGTTGTAAATTTATTACGCGAACGACTCGCGCTGACGCATTCAATGGAATACTTGCACAATATATGAAGCAATACGAGACCGAGGATGAATTTCACTGAATGTTTAATGCGTATAACACTGCAAAGTAAGTATTTGTAATGGATTTAAAAAAAAAAACCCCTTTTTGCTATTAAAAATCGTGCTTGACTGTAATTCTATGATATTTGAAATCGATATTACAATTCGAGGTAATCGTACAACGTCGGTGGCTCAGTGGTTTAAGCACTTGACTTGTAGTCTACAGGTCTTGGGTTCGAATCATGCTATACCAATGTGATTTTCGATTTTTCGAAATTTCATATGTACATAATTTACCAGACGTTCTTACGGTGAAGGAAAACGTGATGCCTGCACATATCAGCGATGAAATTCAAAGATATGTGTGAAATTAACCCGCAGTGGGCAAGCGTGGTCGACTATGGCCTAGAGTCACCCTTACTTAGGATAGGCTCCGAGCTCTTCGGTGCGGCCGTATAGTGAGCTGGTGATGATGACAAAGTATAATATTTTAATGTCTACGTAAAGGTTTATTATTTTAAAACTAAATATAATTTAGACAAGGGCTTACAAGGTATAACATTAATTTTCTCGTTCATCGGAATAAACAGTTCTATGCACAAGTTTGTCTTAAATTTAATCCGTAGAACGGGAGTTGTGCCGCTGCGTTGTTTGCTTCAGATAGAAGTTTATAATCTAGATTTACTGTGTTGATTCAACGGACTTGTATTAGCGGGTCCGGGGTGCGGCAGGATGGATACACTAATACACGCCCCCCACTTCACTCGAGACTAGGATTAAAGGCTTGTTATTTTACATGTTGAGTTATAAATTTAAGAACCTGTCAGAGACTGTTTTATTTTAGTTTTATTATTTGATAGTATTATTACTAGACACTTTTTCAGAACACCATTTAAAACATTATTGTTATTATTACCAACTAGATTTCGCCCGCGACTCCGTCCGCGTGGAATTAAAAGGACAAAAGCAAGTAGCCTATGGGTTCTTCCAAATTTCGTCGAAATCTATTCAACCGTTTAGGCTACAAACTCTAACAAATATCCATCCATCCACCCATCCATCCAAACTTTCGCATTTATAATATTAGTATGAAGTATGATATGATTAGTATGATAAATAAGTCAAAATATCGAAAACAATTTCAAAAATCTTCGCAGTGTAAGATCATAAATGTGGTCTCATAAGAAGTATAAAAACTTTTATCTCATAATCCAATTAGTTCTCAAACCGATGACATTCTATGTAACATTAAAATACTTTGTAGTGGATTTTGTTTTATATTTTCTTTCATAAAGTAAGTTAAATTAAGTAATTTTTTTAATTGTGATTCAATTTTAATTTGATTTGTATTTCCATAGGTTTATTTTATACATTTGTTGGCAAGGTAAATGTGGTAAGTATTATGTGGTATTTTAAGCTTAAACCGTTTTGTCAGTGTCAAGTTTCGTTAACCGGACTGCGATTGAAATTGTAAAGCGGTGCGCCGTAGCACCGCTACGACGACTACGACGTGCCTTTCATACGAAGCTACGAACAAGATGGATTGTAGCTTGTACATTTTGTTCACAACTGCACCTCTCTCGGTTTGTTACTTTTTAACAATAATATAGATGAGCAAATATTTTTTTACTTCACTAACAAAATTGAAATAAATAAAATTTATGTGCTATAAATTGTGAAATTCTGTAAAAACGTTTTCATAAAAAAAAATTGTCACTTTCTGTTACAAAGAGTCGCAATATTACTTGATGTAAAGTGTTTAAACAGTGGGAACCCACAAAAACGATGTCTTTAATCTTAAAACCAAGAATTGTTTAAGACTGAAAAATTAAATAACTAAAGCTTACTAAAGGAATTTTGGTTAGAGTGGCAAATTAATGGGCGCATAACCGACACTGATACATTAGGGTTAAGTTTAAGGCATCGTCGCTTCTTACAGCTTTCGTGAGTAATTTCCGGAGTCGTTTAGCGTACTTCCGGTAGAATTTACTAAGGGCCCTTCAGATGTAGGTCAACGAACTCCACAGACATATTGCGTACATTTTTAACAACATCTTGATATGTTTAGATTTCTACCTGAAATATAAATGTATTATATTTGTTAACAAATTTATTACTTAAGTAAGTAGTAAGAATAAGTAACTGTAAATATTACAAACCCACGCACTAGCGTTACGTTTAAAGAATATCAGGGCCTGAACAAATACATAATCCACACCCACGAATTACAGTTGTTTGAGTTTTTACCTTTTACTTTTAATATTAATTTTTCTACGTATTTCAGTCTGTACTTTAGATGAAATATTCAGCAGATTGAGAATTCCAAGTATTTTAATTATAATACTTTGTTTAATTAACTCTGTAAAACCTTTAGTCTGCCAAAATTGTTTACTAACCAGACCTCCTTTAAAAACATTATAAAAAGTACTTACAAATTGATTTGAAAAAACAAATGAAAACTGGGCATTGAACTTAAAACGCATCTTTGTATAAATAACGAGGATATATTAAAGTAGAGATTCTACGCCGAATGCAATTTAAAGCCGCCATACATGGACTGTTTCAAGTCGGTACTACAAGCGGTCGTTATGCGATCAACCGTCGACGTTTACCATATACGACTTGCTGTATTAATGCAGCTGTCCAACTTGCGGTCTCTGTATGGCGACCCTTATGTGCAAGCTGTGATAAATGTTAGAGCATTAGTTTGACAGCGCAGGTACCTTGTTCTATCTTTGTGAACACTTACATTTCACTCTTACAAAATAAATTTTAGTACTTTTATTTCTAATGTATGGTGAAATAATCCACGAGCGTATATTTAGCGTTCTATTATTCATAACCAGTGTACTATTGAGACATTTAAGTATTTTTTAAACTTTAATATTCCCATATCTATATAGGTTAATAAATTACCTTTGCCATTCTCCGACGTAGTAACCTTAGTTAAGAGCTCCATTATTTTCTGCTTTTGATGTTTTCGCAAACTGGCAAAATATTCAAACAACGAGCACGATTCGTTGAAATTTGATTTCACATCAGACGTTGCTACGTTTGTCGCGTAAACGAAATATTATATGTCGTCTTTGATAAATGTGACTTCTTATTTCATTTTATGTGATGAAGTTAGCTTTTTTACCTAATATATGATACTTACTTTTATTTAACATAATATTCAATCAATTAGTTAAAATCCAAAATACTTTTATTAGAAACAGAGGCTTATTAAGAATATTCATGGAAATGTTTTCGAAATGAAATTGAAATTGAAAAATTGTATTACTCTACCGGAAGTAAAATACACTAACAGATCCAAATTTTGTCCATTGCGATCCGAAAACGTTCGTGATAGACCCTCGTATTTCTGTATTTAAACATTTTCAATCATTTGTATACATGAAAGATAAAACAAACAGCTATAGACATAAGACATCAAAATCACGTGAATAATCGCTTCGCATTTTGGTTTCCGATACGAGATGGGTTTATATAACTCAATTTATATGGACAATATTCAAAATGTTTCAATCAAAAAAGTCAAAAACATGTTATATGATGTGAAATATCAGAAAGGAATCATCCATTATTAATATAAGTGTGGGTGTCTATTGGAGAATCTTCAAATGCGTTGACAACCTTAATCAATGGTGAATACTTCCACTATCTGTGCGTTCAGTCCACTATAAAATTCACTTTACTTACCAAGAATTTCTTCTCCAAAAATGGAAAGAGAAAGTGAAATACGTATTACAATTAGGTCTCCGGTATTAGTAGTCACGCGGAATTACTCCCAGTTCACATCTAACACGTGTGCGATTCAAATATTGTCTTAGTATGCTATATTTATTGAGTAGTGCGGTTGTAAGTTTGTCTTAGTATAACGCCGAACTAAAAGTTACATAAATCGCACAACAACTTGTGCAGTCAGCTGGGGCATTATGAAATAAGTTTGTAAGCACGAACTTTCTGTGCGCCGGATCTGTGTAGTTCTTTTGATTAGATACTTAATAAAACAATTGTAAACTATACAGTTAGTAGATAGTTGAGTTAAAACTACTTATAGATTACCACGATGCAGTTTATTTGTGCACATACACAATATAACGTACGATGCAACGTACACAAATTAAAAACTAACACAAAACGATACTAAACAATGTAAACAAAGAGAACACGTAGACAAAATGGCGGGCGAGAGGGCAAACGAGCGAGGTGTCAGCACAGTGTAGCAGCGCGAGGCGACTGGTTGGCCGGCAGGCGCGGGCGCGCCGCGGTGCATGATTCCGCATTTCGGACATTGTGCGACCGCGCCGCGGGCGGCGCTCTGCTGCGCGTAGCAATTATATATAAAAATAAGTGTGAATGTGGAGTGTGCGTGTTTGTCTGTTTGTATTATAATAATATTTTATTTTGTATGTGAATATATATGTGATGTGTTTTGCGTGTGTTATGAATGTGTATGAGTGAATGTTATATAATAAATAAATGTAGTGTAATATATTAATGTATTGTAAATATGATAAGTACACTACGTGTACAGAAATGTATGTTTAGAGGGCAATCGATTATTCAAGTAACCTCCATTGAAGGCATTAAAATAACTAAATTAACTTTTGATTACAATATACAGTTGGATTATTGAGTACAAAGGAATGAAATATTTATGCAAAAAATGCTCGTCGAACACTTGTATGGTTTGCGTTAATTAGCGGTCGAAACAACACAAAGACTGCGTCAAAGCAGGGCTTAGCAGTACAGGAAAAATGAGCAAAGAGCCTACCATTGTCCTCTGTACATTACTTCTTTACTTATTTCTTTCTTTAATCCTTGTTCATTTTTTAGAAACCAATAAAATTGTTTTTATGAATTTTGAAAGAGCTTGTTTTCTTAGATTACTTTACCTATCTCTAAAGGAGTTTACATCTTAAACAATAAATTATCTTTTGGAAGGCGTGAATTTTATTGCTTTAAAAATGTCACTAAAATATTTAGACTTTTATTTTATGGAAGTAAAACGCCAAACTCCGTTGTTACGTCCATATAATAGACGTTTTTAACAAATTGTAAAGCGGCAAAATTTCTAGTATAGTGCACTAATTAAAAATGTCTTTTGATTGTTCGCTCGCCGCTGCGCTGCTCTGTGTCCTGCTCGTGATTAATGAAGGAGAATTAATTGCGTACATCTTCTTCTTATTTTTAATCCAGAACACGCTAGCCTTTCTCTTTTCTTTACGTCTAAAAAAAGCATTTTGTCTAATAAAAAAGTTTGATTTTATAACAATTTTTTGTTGAAGTAAACTGTGGTTAAAGGAATAACGTTATAGAAGAAAATGAAAGGAGCATATTACAAATATTTGTTCATAGTTTTAACGGAGGTTCCCAAAGGAATACTTAGTATTAAGTTTGGCCATACATGGCTGCCGAGGACATTGTTTGAAGCCAGAAATGTCTCGGGATGACCGTTTAGACAATTTACGGCTACAAAAGTCTTTCCCTAATATTTTTCAGGAAATTTTCTGTTCGTATTTTTACGGATATTTTTAAATGTATAAAAACATTAATGTTACATAACTATACTAAAAAAAAAAACTAAATCTTGCAGCAACGGTTTCCAATCGCATTTTACTATAATAAAAATTAAAAATCGATATTTTTGGTATTATAAGTATATATGAGAAAGCATCATTCACATTCGTAATAAAATTCTGTCTCGTCACGTCTTACAAAAATAACAATAAACGACTTCATTTGAACTTTGTATAAAATCTCAAGATAGATATTGCTCTATCTGAGAAGCGTCTAAGTATCTCCTGGGACGTGATGTTACACGATTAACTTAATGTACTGTTATTTATATATCTGAGTTTTCATTAAAAAGTTTATTAAAATGCTCCATTTGGTTGTCAAATACATGTCTTGATAATGGAATTAATATCTGGACGAATAAAAAACATTAAATGTTATAAATACCTCTTTTCTTAAAGCAGAGTTTTATAATTATTTCACTGCTATTAATGTAATGCGAATAAGGTTTTTTTTTTGAGAGTGTTGTTAAGTTACTTTTAAATAATAATTGTCTAAAAATATCATTACAAAATATGTGTAACATTATACATATAACACTCTATATCGATATAATACGTCGCTAATGGGCGAGCTCGCGGCCTCGTTAACGGTAAAAAGACAGAGCTCTTTGTTCCTGACGCAGGGAAAATGTCGCCACGAAAAAAACAACGTTTAAAAATGCGAGCGCAGAACACCCTGTAGAAAAAGCGGTTATACGTCACGTACTTGTGGTACTATGATTTTCTTGTTTTGCTTACAGTTTTAATATTAATTTTAATTCTATACTTTACATAGCTTGTATTTAATAAATTAATAATTAAGTAATTGTTCTTTGATATAGTTAATCTTTGACGTGACGTATTGCTCCTCATCCATCACCGCGTCTTAACTCCCACCTTTGCCAATATAAACGGATGACAAGACCATTTAACGCGATGTTTGCCGTCTAATCCCTCGAGATTTATGCGGTAACCCTTGTTAAATTATCCTTCAATACCTTTCATATACTTTTCTTTGTTACAACTATATCTCATAATCATACTAATACGAGTAAATGCGAAAAATTAGACGGATGGGTGGACATTTGTAACCTGAACTGCTTAACGGATTTCGATAAAATTATGTATAGACGTAGATTATAGTCTGGAAGAACATATACGCTACTCGCTTTTGTTTTTCTTTTATTCTATGTGCACGGAGTCGGGGGTGAAAGCTAGTTATCAATGAATTTCCAAAAAACTTTGACTGTTAAAAGCTAAGAAACTTGTAGGAATTATTTATAGCACTATAACTAGATTCAAAGATTCCTTTAGCAGTTAATTACTCTCAGGGAGGCAATAATTCGTTTATTAGAAAAAAAAGTCAATAATTCGGATCATTGAGAGCAAAGCGAACAAAACAAAAGCCCGCACAAACGACACGGCATCACACACTGCTCGTACTCGCAGATTGTTGCCGTAAATTACCGGACGCTCTTTGTCAAACTAAATTGCTTCCCTCAATTTACCCCAGCGAGGGATGTAATGAAAACTTTCTGTCTTACTGCGAAATTCATACATTTGTTACTTAAAACAAATCTTTTAAGACATTAAAATATTAGTAAATCTCAATTATTTTTTCTATTCTGTTACTTCAAGATAAAAAAAATTATCGACGTTTTAGTTTTATGTTTAGAAAATAATATTTCGACCGCGACTCTGTCCGCATGGAATTATTAAAAAACAAAATGAGTAGACTATGTGTTCTTCCAGACTATCCTCTGCATATATTCCAAATTTCATCGATATCCGAGAAGCAACAAACTCTAACAAACATCCATCCATCCAATCTTTCACATTTTATAATATTGTAAGATTATTTTGATTATAAAGTTGAAAAAAACCAAATTAAGAAACGTTGATTGTTTTTTCGACATCATTTTTAAAGGATTAGTACTTAATTATAAAATCAATAGACTAGAATTTGATGTTTTAACACAGAGTGTAATCAAACAGAGCTATGGGACTGGGCCAAATACAGTTTGACAGTCAGGAAATGTCAATATTTACGATTTACCTAAACTGATATTTGCCCTTCTCTTTAGTTCAGTAACTATTTTATGGACGGGTTTCTATGTCCTCTTAGAAAACCAAATACTAAGGATATAGAATTTATTGACAACTACAATGTATTTTAATTAGTTTTCTACGAGAAAAGCTGATTTTGATTGTCTACATTCCTATAAATCTTTGCTTTTGTCAGCGCACTTTGGTACAGGACCCAACGTGTACCGTATAATTAATTTATTTGGTTTGCACGTCCTGCCATTTGTCGCCTTTCAATGGAATAAGATAAGGCGTATTCACACGACCCTCGTCAACGTCTGAAGGACGTCATTAAATTTGATCCTTTAAGATGCTTTCCTTATTTATTATTATAATTATACCCACCTACGAGTGTACATTTTATTACACTACTAGCTGTTCCAGTGCGGCTTCAACCGCCTGAAATGTCAACAATTCAAATAAACAAATGACAATTGTTTCCTTGATGTTGGCAGCAACTTATGGTCTCGTTCCCACATTAGGATATTTATTCAAAATATTTACCCCGTAAGTTTAGCACACGCTATTGCGTGAAAATATATAGCCTAAAGCGTGACGTAATTGTAGGGTTTTTTTATTAAAAAAAGAATTATTCAAAAATATGCTATAATTGCTGACATCTTAGGCAACAAAGAAATGTGTGTTTACGCCTTATTATAATAGTATTGATTTTTAATTGTAATAATCGAAGACAATTTGTTAATTCCAAACACTAAGTCAAAGAATCTCCTAAGTTTACATGTTATTTGTAATCAAATTTATAGAATAGTAAAACTATTGATTCAACAGTTTTATAATAAATAAATAAAACATGTTTCTGTATAAGACAAAAAGAAAAAGAGCTGTTTGTACCATTTTTAAAAGAACAGCCATAACTTGATTATTCACTAGTATTTTTAAGCCGATTCAGTCCACAGCGCTTACACAGAAATCGTTGAATGTTTACTGAAATATCAAATCATATTCTTGTTTCAAGCTTGAAATCCGGACTAGAAAGCTACGCTTTGTTAACATCTGATTACCTTAAGAGCGATAATACACATGACAGTGGCAGACACACATGCATGCAAGCTACTAGAACGTACCAGATATGTGAAACCCAGTAACTGGCATGTAAGCATTGCATTTGATTTTGGTAACAGCTAAGTATACAATTTTTTGGAGGGAATGGGACTTAAAAAGCTACACATCTTAACAGTCAACATCTTGGTTCTCTCGTTAACATTTTACTGGCACGTGTATTCCCGCCTTAAATCTTTAATCCTAGGAGACACGTGACAATATTTGCCGAACCTCTAACAAGCCACGCTAACTCCCAGCGCAAACATTCTCGGATACCATACGCAGCTGCACAACTCTACGTAAACTTAACATTTATTTTTCTTTCTCTAAAGTTAGTTAAGTTCTCGGTTACGTTGCGTATAAGAAAATCATGTCTTAAAATTAGGCAATTATAGTTTTACCTAATTTAAAACTAGATGGCGTTGTCGTTAATCTAGATCTAACATGATTACTGGTCAGTAAATAAAGCTATCACTGCTGTAAATATTTATAAAATAAAACTGTAGTATGAATTAGAGTTACCTGATTGTGACGCAGGCTAGTACTGTTGACACTGCAGACAAAACAAGTGAAGAATCATGAAGCATGTCACAGTAACCTGATTGCAGTGCATTACGCGTCTCTGCACGGAGTTTGTCCCAGTTTACTGCCAGACCTGCAAATGGGAAATAAATTGCTCACTACAAATGTTTATTTGAAACGATTTGTTGAAACCACCCTTAATAGAATTGGAATTGAATTCATAACAGCACTAAGTAACTTTCAGATTAACTTGTGATAAATTATGTTACACTTTTCATACTAATATACATGCATGTTTGGATGTTTGTTACGACGTAACTCCAAAACGGCTTAACAGATCTCAATTAAAGTCAGCACAGCCGATTATGACCGGACTTTCACAAAAGGGTAGCTGACATAGACGGGCATGTTATTGGCTACTTTTTTTACCTTGATTTGTAATATCAAAAGACAAATTCCAGATTTCGGGAAGATGATGTATTTTCGATACTGGTAACAAAAATCGCATTTAAAAAATGTCTTTCCGCAAGCCGCGTTTATTCCGGTTAATTCTTTAATAAGTTTTTGTAATACCACACAGACAAAGTTACGGAAGGCTTTACCTTTTACTTATTAAAAATGATGTTAATCTTTACGTTCAGTAAAAAGTATACTAATGACAGTGAAGCCTAAAAACAGTATGTACTTAATTAAACTCTGTATTGATAAAAGTACAGAATCAGTACAAAATGCCTTGAGTAAAACTAATTTAAAGGGCTCTGAGGGTTTAATAACATATCCGGGGTAGAGGGTAAAAGTTTTAACTTTTGTAAGTTTGTTCTGAACGTCTATTACCCGGGCGACTGCCAACTACTATTAACTTTTCTTCTGTACTTTTGTCTAGTATTTCACGACAGATTAAAAAAAACAGTGTGTTAATGATTATTCTGAAAAAAAAAATACTAGCTCATTTTTAACATTCTAAATTCATTTAAAATGAATGTCATTTTTAAGACTGGCAATACAATATTTAAAACTGAAAAAGAAAAACGATTAAATATCCTAATCATATAATCACTTATTAAATATTATAAATACGAAAGTTACGGTGGATGGATGGATGTTTGTTAGCGTTTGTAGCCTAAACGGCTGAACGGATCACCATGAAATTTGGCACAGGTTTAGAGCATAGTCTGGAAGAAAACGTAGGGTACTTTTTATCCCGGGAATATTAACGCTTCCTGTGGGATTTATTAATTTAGTTTTTTAATGTTTACTTCATCACAGATGTAAAACCAAGTCTGGAGTACACATGGGATAAGGTTCATCCCAGAGAAATCTCCGGTTCCCGAGGGATACGTAACTTTATGTTATTTATATAGTCCGTATGTTTTGTAATACCACGCGGAACAAGTCGCAGGCAACAGCTAGTAAGACATAAAAAGCTACGCATCTGCATTCAACGTTAACATAAAAGTTAACTAAAGCAGTTGAAGCAAGGAAGGTTTTTATTTAAGTTTGTTGCACGTTTGGCTCTAACGCGGCAACTTTGCCGAGCTGCAGTTTGCATACTTACCATCTACTTACTTATTACCCTCCCTTTATACCAACTTCTACCAAAGCATTTCTAGCTTAACATAACTTACAAAGTACAACTTACTACTTTGGTGTGTTTTTTAACTAGCATTTGTCTGCGACTTCATTAAAAAATAAATAATCCTGTGTCTATCAGCCTCTAACTTGTGTTTGTTCCTCTCAATAAGATCTATTACACTTAAATTCTTTAAATAACTTTATGCAAATCAAAGAAACTATATAAAAAATAGTAACATGTTCTTTTGCGTAATTGTTAATTTCATCACCGAATTCTGTTGTGTTAGTCCTGTTAAATATATTTGAAAACGCAACAGCATAACTTAATTAAGTGATCGATTATTCTGTGTAAAGTGAGGTGAGGCAAGACCGTGCGAGATTGCAGAACACCAAAATGAGGCTCGCTTAGCGACCCATGCTGCGTGAAATTAACTAGTTGGGAAATTACAATGGTGCTTTGTTACTCTTTCAGCTATTATAACATGTTCCAAATTTGAAAAATTGATGACTTTAATAGACAAATATGTATTTAAATAGTATAAAAACGCACAAAAGAAATCTGACAATTTGTTATTCGCATCAGTAAAAATAGTTACAAATTCTATTATGGATTTAATCTTCTTTAAACACACCAGTTTCCACAGTGCTTTTAAAAACAGATCGCACGTCTGTAAAAACTAACTGACTAATTACTTGGATACTTGAGAAGTAGAAAGCAGTCGACGTTAGAGTCTTATGCAGGCAACACACGTTACATTCTACATAAAGTTCTTAACCTTGTTGTCATCACAAACAGCAATAATCGAGTGTCATAATATCAGTGATTATACGGTTTTTGTAATTCGTGCAATACTTTCCTAGGTTACATGCAGCAAATGAAAAACCGTCATATAAAATCTAACGTGTATAACCTGCATAAGACAGTACTCCCACTAGACTAATGACTTTATATTAACCACAGACAGTCTCAGTTTGAACCCAGTGCAATCCAGCTGCGAGATAAATAGCAGTTTCTTTCCAACAATTTACTTTGAAAAATATAATAGAGTATGTTTCATTTGTTATGATTTTTATTTCAATTTTATACGTTTTATTTTATTAGTATATAAAGAAGGTTGAAAAATACCAGTAAAAGATATGAAAAACTGTTATAAATCTAACACTACAGGATACAATTGATAATCTCACTACAAATTTAACTGCATTAACTAAGGAGTGTTTCGAGGAGCTGTTTGAAATGATTATTTGCCGCTGAGTTTCGTCATCGGACTACACCAGGTACCATCCTCACCATGTCGATGGTTGGTGTTCCACAACCGTGCGGTTTTCGCGGAATTTTCTCGCATAGCCACGTTGTAGACCAGTCTGTCCTCGGCAGTATTTCAAAACTAGTACGACTTAGGGTCCTTCAAGAAGCGATCTTACAATTTCCTCAAAGGCCGGCAACGCGTCTGTAATTCCTCTGCAGTTGCGTATGTCTATGAGCGTCGTTGACCACCTTTGTGTTCCCGCCGCTCGATTGTCCCCTTTTCTAATAAAAAAACCGTTTGCTGGTCGACGTGTATTCAAAAATACACTAATACCCGTGAAAACAAATGTATCGTAATGAAATTCAATCAATGAAAAAACGTCTTCTTGAAAGTGATGAGTACTTCACAATCCAATTAGTGCATCCTTTGTAGGAATCCGGTCGACTTGAAGTAATTCAAACTCGACCTAAGTTCCGCCGCGACCAACAAACTAATTAAATTCTATTAACATTTCGAATTCAAACATAAGATTTATTTTGTACAGTCACCTGCATAAATACATATGCATTAACAAAATTTTAGTATAAAAAATATGATACAAACCTGTACATATAATAAAATTGGAGTGTCTAATTGTAATGTCAAAAGAAAAATTCCAGATTTCGGGAAGATAGATTGCGTCGCTGATAACAAAAATCGGATTTAAAAATTTTTTGTCTGTCTGTCTGAAGGGTAGCTGACATAGACGGGAATATTATATGCTACTTTTTTAGCCTAGTACTGAATAATTGCATGTATTTAAGGTTGTAAATATAAAGATGGATAAGTCCACATATCTATTTAAAACCAAAAGCATATACCAGATTTTGAAACCTTGGAAATCGATTCAAATGTATGCAGCTGATTGTCTGAATTTCAGTATCGCAATGCTTGTTCTGAGGTTGTTGTTTTTTCACTAAAAATAAAAACAACACATTTTTATACAAGTGTTTGGAAACCTCAATTATTTTTCAAGGTTATTCTTCTAATGCCTCTCCATTACTGGAGGTTAGCCATCAGCTCAGCGGATCTCTCCCTGTCCTGTGCCAAGCGAAAAAGTTGTTCGACACTAGCGATAATGTAATATATTATATATAACGTTTAATAAGTATTAACTATATCGAGCAACCAAATATGCAGTAACTTTAATAATTTGGAGTAATGTTGAAAGTTCCTTAAGGGCGGCAATACGGCGCACCGGTTTCATATATGTACATTTAACTGTTCAGTTAGGTGGCGTTCAGACGAGGTACTTCAATTAATAGAACGCTTTCTGAAATATACCATTTCTGTTAAGTGAATTTATGAACTATAATTTACTGTTTACTCTGGGATTTCTACTGTAAATATTCATACAACATATGTTAAGGTATTCTTGAATATTTAGAGGTATTGATAATGATGTTTATTTGAGAATCACTTATTGGTTTCCGCTATTTCAGTATACTGTAAATGAAAACATATTAATATATTAAGATTCCATTAAAGTAAGCACTTTGACCAACAAGTTAGTAAATTAACAAAATCCTCAAGTTAATAATTAAAAAATAATACAAGATAGAATTCAAACTAATCGTATTTGATAATAAAATTGGCTTTTTCTTTTATCAAGTGTAATAGAAAATGTGTAAAACTCTACCCTCGTCAATGTCTTTGAGATAAACGTTACCTGCGATTCTCATCGTAGTGTGTGTGCGTAATAGCACTTGACTTGATTCAAGAACTTATATTAAAGACTAACTTGTTCTCGACTTTGTGCCCGTGAAATTAAAAATAATAAAATATATAACCTATGTGACTCACAGATTACCTTTATAATGGTGAAAGAATTTTTGAAACTGGTCTACGAGTTATGGAGTTATGTCAATACATACAAAAACATAAACCTTTCCTCTTTATAATATTAGTATAGATTTGTTAAATACAACACCAGCGTTTAGTTTCTTTACCTATCGAACTACTTTGATTAATATTAATGTAGTAAAAATATCTATAAGAAGCTTTTAGGTATTTACAGGTAATTCTATTTTAGACCTTCAACTTACGATAGTCTCTAGTGTTAAAATAAAATAATTTGAAAAAAATGTTTAAATGTTTTTGCAAAAGCTTTGTAACTTTGACACATATTTGAATATGCGTCAAAAAACGATTAAGTAAAGTGTGTAAGTAAATTCATTAAGAATTACACTTAAGGACACTTCTGAATTTTTTACTTTATAAATATTATACTTTTAAGGCTTTAATTAATTAGTTTCCCCGAAGACGTAAGCACTTTTGTCTTAATTGCTTAGATCAAACGATTTCCCGAAACTGAATCAACCAGAAAGTTAATACGGATTTTTTCCTCGCAATTACAAATGTTGTAATAAAAAACCTGTTATCAAAAACACTTACTTAGATCTTTAATTAAGTTTTTTTGTCTCATTATTTTGATCTCTAATTAATTATACGATCAATAAAAAAAGAATTACATTTTTTTCAATATTTCGACAGCAAGAAGGGTAACCTCATTCCAACAAAAACTTCATTAAAGTTACATAACAAAATTTTACACCTTTGCAACTTTTACTGAACATTCATCGTGTAAGGTGCATTTACATGACAAATGTTACCATAAATCTAAACAAAGTGTTGCCGGAGCAAACAAATTGTACATGTTGAATTTATTTCCCGTGCCACCGGACGCCTTATAAATAAGTGTAACTTTATTCACGAGCCTCACAGCGAGACTTTTATACCGGGACTTCATAGGATTAAAATCTACAAGCATATTAGATAGGGATTACATGCGATGCTAAGATCTAAAATTGAATACAATTTTATGGCATTACAGCCAAGGTACCCTTTGTTACAGTTCCTTGAAAGTTTTGACGCTCACATCGTCAATAGTTTAAAATTTTGACTAAAACAATAATTGTTTGATATTTAAATTGTAATTTAATCAAATTTTATTCTCTGTCTATACATAATTTTTAAACATCTATATGTCTCAAGCAATAACATTTTAATGTCACAAGAAACAGAAGTAAATATTAAAACATTATTCAAATAACATTGGTTTCATTATTGGTTGAAGAATACAATTCAAAAAATTCATTATCAAAGAAACAATAAGGTTCACAGCTCCAGCACAAAGGATGGGAAAATTAAAAAAAAATTAAACAAAGGAGATAACAACAATCTACCAGAACAGTTATTATTTCTTCTCGGTGTATTCTTTTACTTACATTTTCTCATCTTAATATTCTTTTTTAATATTCACTGCCAAAAATAGCATAAACTTGTAATATTGATATCAGAGTTTATACCAAACTAGCTGTTCCCGCGCGGCTTGATCCGCATGAAATAATGAAAATTTTAATTTATTGGTTACATTTGTCAAATTATCAATAGCAAATGTCAAAATGACATGACATGACAAACCGTGGCAGTCTTGCTTCCTTGATATTGGCAACATCTCATGTTCTCTTTTTCCACATTAGTGTTTTTATCCAAAACATTTACCACCTTAGTTTAATGGCGTGAAAATATATAGCCTAAAGCGTGACGTTAGTGTATGGCTTTTTATTAAGAAAGTATTATTCAAAAAGATGCTGTAATTGCTTGAGATCTTAGGCAACAAAGAAGTGCGTGTTTACGCTTTATTATAATAGTATAGAATATTCAAAAGGATTGATTATATTAATTCAATGTGAGTTCAATCTTTTATTATTTCATTATTCATACAAATCTGTTGAGATTCTGAGCATTCACGCAAATTGACCGTTAAAAATTGTATTTGTTCGAAATTTAAAACGTCTTTTAATTCCAACTTTCAATAGAACTTTTATTAAAGTTGGCTTGTCTGATTTCAATTTTAGTATTTCTGACTTAGATTATAATTTACTGAAAACTTAGCTTTAGTTTTTTTTTAGTTTAATTTAATTAAAAGTTGGCAAGCGTTCAATTTTAGTTTCGAGTACGTGATGATAAAATTAATTTTAAAATTGTAAGAAATTTAATATAAGTTACGAAACTACGATATTTTGTCCGCAATGCAGTTAATGTGACAATTTTCGGTTAACAATCAAAAAACAGTGCTTGACCCTTGAACAGGCGAGAGAAATATATCGTCCCTTCAAATTCTAACGCAACAGAAGTTGCAACGCTTAGTACCTTAGAAGCGGTTATAATTTTGTGTTAAATCCAGTTAGTTAATTACATTAACAAGTCTGTCGGCAGGGCGGCGCTGCCCGCAGCCGTGCAAGTTGGCCGCCGCTTGTCCGACGTTAATTATGACAGAGTTTATGTATGGTCCAAGTGATAAGTTGTAACAGGAGATTCTTCAAACAGATCGTAAATTTTGATGTAAGAAATAACAGCAGTGTCTCAACAATATCTATACATACAAATATACGCAACCATTTCTGTATTGTATTGTTTTTAATTGTGTTAACATGGCATGAGAAATTACTAAACATACCAAGTATGCTGTGTAAATATAAATAAAAGATAATCGCACTAGTTTAGAATATGTTTAACGGCAGTTTTTTCTATAAAAAGTGTATTGTGAAAAATGTTCTTTAATTTTTTTATCATCGTAACGATACATAGTTGACGTAAAAAACGCCTGCAACATGTGGATTGGTCCAACGTCTAAATTGATATCTGCAAAGAGAAAGACCAAATCAATTAGTGAAGCAGCGTGGCTTGATCGACATATTTGCCGGAAAGTTCGCCGGAGGCACTTTTCTTGATGCCTCTTTTATTAGGAACTCGTGTAATTTACTTTTTAATTATCTTTTTTTCTGTGTTAAGAAATCGCTCTTTGCTAAGGATTTGTGAACATTATTATCAAATGGTATATTTTATTTCGTTTATTAGCTAGCGTAGTTGACTATGTCGTAATTGCCTTAAGTTGGCGAGTCAGTTATCACCAATTATTTATTTTATTTAATTACTCTCGCCTTCTTTAATAAAAGCAGAGAAAAGTTTATTTTTCAATGATATATCAGCAGTTGAATATTAAAAATGTTTTAACTAACTAAAGAAGATTACTAGTACGAGCAGTTCACTTGTTGTAATCACATTCTATAGAACTTCAGGTTTACTTCGAAGTGGTAGAAGTTTTTCCAAAGTAACATTAAGAGATCGAGCAAGGAGCTAATAACTGGGAGCTTAAGGATGCGAACACTTGCACAATAAAACAGTTCAGTGTTAGTGTTTAAACCTAATTTCTTTTCAACTATTGATTAGAACTATTAATTAGAAATGAAAGAAATATAGTAAGTAATACAAAATGTTTTATTTTTGTCAATTTATTCTACAAGCCAACAAAGTTAAATTCTTGAAATCCAACAAACGTTGTTTGCTAAGAAAATAAAACAGCATCAGATCGTGCAATGCTCAAAGCGTTATAAAGAATATAATTTCTCTGCAGTCTGTAGGAAACATTTTGCACAGTAAATGCTTGAAAATAAATTAGTGCAAAGCAATCGAAGGTCCGATCTCAAAAAGGCCAGAGTTCCGAAGCCGCGGGCGCTTTCATCTTTGCAGGCTCCTTTATTACGAACCTCTCGTAATTTACTTTAAAAAAAACGCCTCCGGATTTTTGGATCTATTTACGCGACCAGTTTCGTGTTCTAAATGAGATTTTCGCAACTTTTTCACTTACATTTTTATCGGGTTTCGATGGAAACGATATTATTTTATCTGCTTACGCTGTCGTCTACGAAGATGAAATTTAAAACCTATTTTAGAACAAGATATTGTTAGTTAGTGTTTTAGATACAATTTTATATATCCTAAGAACGACATTTTTTTGTTGTTAAATAAAAGATAAACTTGTCCTTTCTTTTATAACGTTAGTTAATCTAGTATTGAGTAGAAGTTACTTTAAATGTTCAATGTTAACAAAACAGTAGCTGTCAGTAACATCGTTATTCAATCTTCACGAATTTCAAATTGAATTTTCCTTGTTTTCGTACAGATTCAACTTTATTTTCGTATCATCGGTATTCATAGAATAAAGTTCGGTATGAATAAATGAAAACTTCCAAAATGAGGCTCGTCGACATCGCGAGTTTCACACGCTAATGAATATTGTATCGGAATTTAGCCGGCGAACTTTTTGCACTTTAATGAGCTTTTTTCCGAATATTCTCAAACTTTTCAATTTACTTCTCTACATGAGGGTCATAGACTAACGAATACTTTTTAATAAATTTGACTTTCAATATTCCAATAACCTATTCTACATATTCAACGTTACGTTGTGAAGGCGAGAATAAAACATTATTTATTCATTTGACATATAAATACCACCAACAACGTTTAGATGCGTATTCTCTAGGGAAATTAAACTACATATACCAGTAGTTAGTACAAGACGCGTGATGTCAAGATATTGGATAAGTTTGCAGTTAAATTGCATCACGTGTCGCTCTGTATCGGAGGTGATCGCTCTCATCGCGTACCCTGATTGCTTCACAACTTGCTGCTTCGGAGAACACGTCAAATTAATACACATAGTTTGCAATACGGCAGTTGCAATCATCTAAGAGCTCGGTGGCTCAGAGGTTTGAGCATTTGACTTGTACTCTACAGGTACTTGGTTCGAAACCCGCTATATACCAATGTGAAATTTCATATGTACATAATTTAACCGACATTCTTACGGTGAAAGAAAACATTGTGATACAACCTGCATATATCAACAAATAAATTCAAAGATATGTGTGCAGTCAACCCGCAGTGCAGCGTGGTTGACTATGACCTTGTCACCCTACCTTAGGGTAGGCTTCCAGCCCCTCGGTGGGGATGTTTAGTGAGCTGGTGATGATGAGATTATTATATTATTATATTATTATATTCAGATTTTTATCTATTCTCGAAAAAAAGTCTAGAGTATTCTGAAATAAGAATTAATTATTCAAATATTAAATTAAGAACAATCTCATAATTATATTTCATTTCATCGTCGATTGTGAAGTGGCAGTTCGTGCCGAGAGTCCAACTACGACGAGAGCGCCATCTTTCGAGTTTTGCAAACATCTGACATATACATGCCAATAAAATCCACTCTAAATGTTGTGCTTTTAAGAAAGTAAAGAAAATTCTTACTGAGAGCAGTGCAATGTGTCGAGGGTTCAAATCTTGCCATTTCAAAATCTTCGTAACCATTTCTTAGCGCAAACCTATATCTCGGTTTGATTTGTACAAGAAATTGTAGTAAATTAACAGAAAACTGGTACAATTTCCGTATAAAAAATTATTTTTGAAATTGCTTTCGTAAGCCTTATAACTTAAACTTAAAAAAACTCAAACAGTAATGATTCGAACATAACACTTAATTTCCGGAAAGTTCCGATAAACTTTTTTAAACAGGTCGTTTAAGTTTTAAACGGTTATTTTACTTTTAAAAGGTAAGATACCTTTTAAAAAGTAAAAAGTAAAAAGTAAGATACATTAAAAAAGTTAAAACTTATAAGAACCTTATAAGTTTTAACTTTTTTAATCTGCGTTAATTTTTTGTAGCAGTTACTTAGTTGCTACTCACGATTCTGAAAAACCAAGCCTACTTTTTAATGCACATACGGAATTATGTTTACCCTTTATTGCATAAAGCTGTAATAATAATAATAATAATTTATTTCAGACATCAAAGATCCATAAGGTGTTAGTGTGAACTTACAAACTAGTGTTAGTAGAAAATTAACATAATTAATATAAATTACAACAATCTCACATTACACTAGCCTACATGTAAGTGTATCCAACGAGCCAGGATCGCCGAGTCCCATCTGTCCATCAGCGCACTCAGGATGCTGTTGGAATACGGAGAGTTCTTTTTTCGTGGGTAAATGCCTATTTCGAGTCATTGGGACCTAGAGTCAGAATATCTAAGAACATAGAGCAAGTTTTCTATTTAACGTAAATCAGAATTACTCGAATTACCAAAATAAATATCTGAATACCAGGAAATCATCATTTATCCGTTTAAATGTTTAAAATAAACATACGGTAATTGCGTACACGTTTCATTACATGCATCGTGCAATAAATGCACCGTGAAATTTGTTCCGCAGCCGTCCGCTGGCGCGCAACGCCTGACTCTTTATTTACGCTGTAATACTGGCATGTTAATTAAATCGTTGCATATTTCTTCTTAATATTCATTCCCACTTTAATAAATGAATCTATACTTAATTACATTTTTAAAATAAATAAATAAATGAATACACATTCTAGGCCTTACTATAAGAAAGATGGCGTTTCAAATACATTTTAACTTTACTAGCCTTAAAGTATTAGGCACGTAAAAATCTGATTTACAATGTTTCTGGTTGAAGAATAAACCTAAATTATATTATTTACATACCTATGTCAAAATTCAATTGAGTATGTACTCAGTGCGAGGCGCGACGTGACCGCGAACAAAAGTTAATTAATACTCGCCCTGAATAAGGACCCCAGAAGGGTCTGAAACTAGTCAGTGCCGTCACCGGAGGATAAAAAGCGTGAGTTAAGCCGTTTTTTAAATTAATTTTCGCTTAAAGTAATGTCTCACGATAGTTTAAACAATTTAGTATGTAATACAAATAGTATGCTTTGGCAAAATTAAAATATTACCCTGTTTTTACACAAGTTAATTAATTAGTTACAGAATTTTACTGTTAATAAATAGCTCTCAAAGTAGCATTAATTTATTTAAAAAAAATCCAATATAAATGCCCTTTAAATTTTGTTCTCGCTCAACGAAACACAAAGAGCACTTAATGGCCCTTCAGGTTGCTCTGGCTGTTAACTTTTCCAATAATCCAGCCCTTAGGCCCTCTGATGGAGAGATTCGTACTAAAGAAATGAACAAATTCAATTATCATTCATAACAGTGTCATATTTAATTAGCGTTTAGGTAATGTTTAAGAGCCTCTCAATCTGTATTCTTACGCTAGATATAGTAACTTATGGTGAGGATTAAAATATTTTATTTGGAAAGATTTCATGACTAACTTGTACTATGTTGGTTGACTACACACATATCTTTGAATTTCTTCTTCAGTATGTGCAAGTTGCATCACGGTGTTTTCCTTCATCGTAAGAACGTCGGGTAAATTATATACATATGAAAATTCGAAAAATCGAAAATCACATTGGTGTTGGCGGGATTCGAGTCCAAGACCTTTAGATTACAAGTCAAGGGCTTCAACCACTGAGCCACCGACGATATATTTCAGAATAGTCTTTATCAATTAAATAACCGTATCAATAACAAGACAAGGAAGCCGGCGATATTCCAATATGTCATAAATTTCCCGTGAGTGAAATTTTCAAGCAGCAATTGTTGTCCCCCGCGCAATAACTCTCGCCGAATGTCTCGAGCCCACACGTAGACTTGTGAATACTTTGAAATTATCATAAATGAAATTTATTGTCATCGTTTCATATAAATTATCCCAAGGGAATGGGAAATTTCTTTGAACATTTTGTACCTTAGAAACTCTAGTTTATCCCAGACTATTCGATCATATTGTTATAAAAAAAAATATAAATTTTTACCACAAATCGAGTTATGTCTTTCATAGATTAATTCGAGTTGCGAAACAAACTTGTCTAGGCCACTGTACTTTGCCAGATTTATTTAGTTATGGTTTTAAACTCAATCAAACAAGTCTAGACAGGCAATAATCTTCGATACTAATAAATCGATGGAACAACTTTGTTATGACACGGTTATGAGCGTATTTATCGGATGAAGTTTTGTAAATAAAAGATTTTAAAATTATTTTAAGTATCCGTTAAGGAGACGGAGAGTTGGGTGTATGTCAATTATTGTAATCCGTAACCTAAACGGCTAGACCGATCCTGACTAGTTTTGACTTGTCAGCAGTAGATTGAGATTCAGCCGTTTATGTTGACAGATTCAAAGATTCAGTCACTGTTCTCACGGTTGACACATAATTTACTTCCGATTTATATATAACTACTGATTGATAAAGTAAATATATGTTACTTTATCATTAGACACCTTGAGCATGTCAATCTTGCACAATAAAGTTTCATTATGTTATTAAGAATTACGTGTAAGGTCCGCATAAGAACTTTTTTGTTCCCCTTAACAGCTTTTACCGTATATCATTGTGACCCTGTTCGCACGAGCGAATGGTTTGAAATGATCATAAAAATAATATATTTTTATTTCAACGTGTAACGTATTTTATTAGACCGCAAAGTTTTTAGTGTAGTTTCTTTGAAAGTTACTTTTAAATTTATCCCTGTATCCCAAAACGACATTTATTTTAGTTAAACTTAAGCTTCAAATTCTATTAAAATTTTAGCATCTGTCAGATTGTAAACGGATTATGTTAAAAATTCGTTTTAGTACTCTGCCGATAATCTTTCAACTTTTTTGGCATTTCAAACGTATGTTAATGATTCAGCTAAATAGATTACTATTAAAAAATAATTTAAAAATATCACGATAACAGACAAGTGTAACAACTTTCGAAATCGCATTTTTTGAACGAAACTATATATTTAATAAAATAGCGCATTATTTGGCCAAGGAAGGTTTTATAGCTCCCGCTGGAGGTAACGTAACCATATTAGAAGGAATATTTTCTGTCTCAGTATCTCTTTACGACCTCCTTTATTCTATTGCTTTGAACTAAACCTGTCCGAGGACATCGCCTTATCTTGTTATCTTTTAGAATACAATACGGAAAAGGTAATCTGACTAATGTTATAAATGTCAAAGTTTAGATGAATGGATGTTTGTTAGAGTTTTCTGCCTAAACTACTAAACGGATCTCGATGAAAATTCGCATAGATAGGGAAAACGTAGTCTTTTTTGTTTTTTAATTCCACTCGGACGTAGTTGCGGTCTAAAGCTAGTGGTGTATTTAGTAAAGCATGTACGTAATTGTTAAACGCCGAAATGTTGGCATGTTAATCGTTTTTTTTAAAGTAACAATGAAAACAAGCCCGAAATAAACCAAAATAACTTTAGGGACACATTTTGTGACATATTCTGCTATTTCAGTTAGATCAGAGAGGTCACTGGATTCATATATCCTCATGTAACAGTGTTATATTCACATATCAAAACAATTCATGCGTAGTCCTCGCCGTCGGGCAAAAAATAATTCGACCTAAGTTATTCTTAACTCTATACATCATTACGTCGGTTTTAACATAATGTTACCTATTTCCGGCGCGTCCGCTCTAACGTAAATAATAAATTATCTTTTATGTAGGTCGCCCTGCGGGGTCCGGACCCTTTGTCACAGTATATTTTTATGTATACTTATTAAAAATTCTGAAAATTTTCTGTATATTACGACATGGTGTAGAGTATTTATACATACGCCAGATATTTACGAACATTCCAACATCAATTTATATTAGGAAATACAAAAGTCAGAAAAATGAAATCAAAGCTTGCTTGCTTACTGGCATATGCCAATAACTGTTGCAATGTACACATACCTTTAAAATTCAACAGTAGTTAGCGTCGTCTGGTACTACCTTATGAAATATTAAAACATTCAATCTTAACATGTTCGTAACATATTTAAGATCTCTGAATCCTTGGATCGAAATTAACAAATTTATCTGTAACTGTCTCATTTTATCCATATAAGATAACATCAGTTGCTAACGTGCCTTGTTCCCGGAATGCCCATCCTAATGACGGCTATAAGTGACGTAGAACGTAAATTGTTACCGCTGTCCTTTACAAAATTACAGTTTACCGCACAATATTCATGATAATTTCTCACTTTCAAAAGGCAAATAGCTGCAATGAAAATATAATGATTGTTGGACTTTTATACAGGACAAACGGGATATAGTTTGAACATATTTTACAAATTGGGATGCAAAGATTTAATATTCCACGGTTATGTTTATTTCTATGTTTCAGGTTATCTTTTTTTTATTTCCTTCAACAATATAAAAAACAATTAAATCTAGTTTAACATAAAAAAACGCTAAATAAACTTCAATGGTTTTTTACTACCGAATCTGCTATATTATTGGCGGCATATTGACATAGATAAATGTGTTTTAAGAAATTAAAACAAAGAGCAAAAAGTGTAAGAGCATTTGCTAGGAAAATAAAAAATCGGTTCAATTATTTTTAAGTTTATGTGCAGTTTAATTTTAACTTTTTCGTATCCTATCTGACAGTCTATAGATAAATATTATTCATGAACTAATATGTATGTTTATTACATATGTATATGTGTATGTATACAATGTACCAATATTCCGCAATAACGGATAACCGAAAATATACAAATATAATACATTAATCTTTATACAATGTTTTGTTATTGCTCATTTAAATAATATCCGATTAAGTCACCAGATTTATTCTCTACACCAGTATATAAACGCGGACAGTCGAGGTCCCACCACATTCGAGTCCTATCTGTTCTCAACAGTGTAAAGATGACGTCCGCTGTAACTGTACTATTCCTCGCTATTGCGTTGGGACAAGTATTTTGCGATACCGTCGTAGGGGGAGATGACCAATTGTCTAATTTCGATTTAGATGATTTTAACGAGTATTACAAAACTGTTCCTAAAAAGGTAGAACCAACGAGAGATCCTTGTGAGTGGTGCAATTTAGATAATAAAATAACACGAAACAACCGAAGCTATCAAAAATTAAGATTAATAAATGAGGATGTGGTGCGAGCCTTACTGCTAGATATGAGCCGTCGCAGACAGAACGCTCCAGGAATATATTAACAACTGCAACCGTCGACACTGACTACGTAAGCTTTGTATCAAATCTCTGATGAAGTATTGTTTAAATCGAATTGCTAATGTTTTAGACGCATTTTGATTATTGTGAAATAAATTATTAATCATTAATAGTATTTTATTCTACTTCCCAATAATTTTATCTGAATAGAATGTCACGTTCAAGGCGCGCTATTTAAAAATAAGTACGAAAGTTTGCGTTTACTTTTTCAAACATTTGTATTTATTAAAAGAACCAAGAAAACTCTTCGAATTAACAAAATGAATGTGTTATTTAACTGCATAAGTCGTAACGCTACAAGAGCCATAATTATCTTATAAATATGAAACACGCGAATGAGCTGGAGGCATTTCCCAGGACTATTAGAACATTGCTCAACTTTGTTGCGATACCGCTATAGTTTACTGTTTTATTCTATACTTTTACCAAAATGTTGGAATTAGATGAAGGCAACGGTAAAGAATCTTATTATACCTAAGCTTTTCAAGATTATCGTAATTTATAGTCTTAATAATCTTCCCTTCATTTTTCATTACGATGTTTGTATAATATTTGCTTTTTGGGATTAATGAGAAAAATAACTTTTAAGAAACCTTTAAATTAGGTCAAATATTAAACTAAGTATTTCATTCGCTTAAAAGCGACAAAATATGTCGCTAGTTGGTATGGTTGATATAACAATGTAAATAATTGAAGTTTTTTTTTTAATTTGTTATAGTAATAACAAAATAACATGTGATTATTTTCCAAAGTATTTAAATATTAGTATAATAGTAAAATTATAAATGTATATTTCTTGTGTACGGTGAAAAATGGATAGGGCTTACTACACGTAGCAGCAGCGTAGCCTGGCGTAGCACCTACATTAATCAATGCTACGGCTACAGATCAGAGACGTTACATTTCACAGATATTTCCTATGTGAAAAGTAAAACGTATATGAGTTGTTCTGTCTTTTTTTTAGATTTCTTCTTGTTTACCAATATTATCTATACTATTATAATAAAGTGTAAACACACACTTCTTTGTTGCCTAAAATGTCAGCAATCACAGCATATTTTTGAATAATTATTTTTTTAATAAAAAACCCTACACTTACGTTACGCTTTAGGCTATATATTTTTCACGCCATTAAACTTAGGGGGTAAATATTTTGGATAAAAGCCCTAATGTGGGAAAGAGATCATAAGTTGCTGCCAACATCAAGGAAGCAAGGTTGCCAAGGTTTGTCATGTCATGTCATTTTGACATTTGCAATTGTTAATTTGACACATGTAAACAATGAAATAAAATTTTCATAGTTTTATGCGAATGAGGTCGCACGGGAACAGTTAGTATAGGTTATATTTAAGCCTAAGGTTTAGTGTGGTATTGGAAATCGAGTTGGTAAATAAAAATGTTTTTCGTTCGAACAAATTATCGGCCAGTTACTGTATACGTAAAAATTTAACAAATTCAATTCCGATTCGGATGGAAATCCATCATTAATCCTGACCAGCAAATTGAATGTCGCGAGAAAATTAAAAATTAATTGGTATAGTTCAAAAGTGTACTGAATGTTATGCAATAAAAATATTAAAAGTTTGAACACTAAACGAGAAATATAGATAAAAAAGTTATCACACTATATTTGCAATATGTCTAGCAATTTTTCTAATTATCGAATTAACTATAGCCAGGTAAAATATGTCTCTAAATAACAAAAAATTCCAACTTCTTGTTTTATCCACACTGAAGATATCCGAGTATCAAGAGTGTCCAAAGTCGCTTTGAGTAAAGGATGTTTTGCTTGCCTTAGCGAGGGCACCGCTAGGCCAAGAGCAACGCTTTTACGGTATTATTATAGAAATAAATTAACAATAAAAACCTTGCCTTATACAAGTTAGAATTGATTAGAAATATCCTAAGCCGTGGTCTGAGTTTTACTCGAGTTTTCACTTCCTTATTTTGACAAGTAGAAGAAAATTTACGCTGCAAAGTTAGTCGGTATCGCAGCAAAGTTTGCTAATAAATCTCCTATAGACTACTAATCGACTTCTAACTTTACTCGTAATTAATAGAAACGGCATTACCTAAATAAACTACTGCTAATTTTATCTAAATACTAACTTTTGTCAGCGGCTTTGTGTACGCAGAGTTTAAATTTAAAATAGCCCAAGTCATTCCAGATAGTATAGCATCCTAACAGTAAAAGAATTTTTCAAATCAGTCCTATAGTTTGAAAATCTCTTCCATTCAAAAAAAACAATAAAATGCTACCACTTTATAATATTTGTATAGACATCTCTTTCAATTTTTCCGAAAGGAATTATACCAAATTTAATTAGTATTCATAGATTTATTTATCTATTTTTTAATTGTTACGGAAAATTTATATTTAGAAATGCAAAGCTGCAAGCATCAAGCAAGCAAACTACACAATAAATTAACAAGTATGTTTTTTTTTGTTTAATGTGTCTTGTTAATATAACAGGTTAAATGTCAAGCATACAGTGTAAGGGAAATCCCCGCTGCTAATTTGCAATTCAAATGAACTTATTTAGCATAAACGGACACGATAGTTATACCGCGACGAACAGGCATCTACAAATAAATTGTAATATCAACCCTTCTCACAACAAATTCATAATCAAACCTTGTTATCACTTTACCTTAGTTAAATTCATAGTAATCCGCGACTAGTATTAACGTGTTACCAAGAACTGTCCTATCGTAAGCTTATAAACATTAACTGTATTTACCCCATAAATATACTTAGACACTGTTTACTTAAACACTCGTTTTAGCTTTTACAACTATAGATATTGACAATCGAAGTTAAGATGTTTCACCGTAAATATATACTTTATTATTTATTACTCAAGGTCACATTTCGCAAGTCTATACAAAACTATGATTTGTCAAATATCGGTGACGGGTGCAAGAGCCGCCATAAAGTCAAAATCAACAAGACTTACTCAAACTTCCACCATAACATCGTTTATCAATTACTCATATAAAAATAAAAAAGCACAGTTCCATTACCTCAGTAAACCCTAATGTATTTCACTGATAAATGTAATCATTGTTAACATACAAACTGATTGATGAGGGCGCGTTAAATTGGCGAGTTCACGTTACACAATCGACTCTCCGTAACGAACTCGTGGGCCGCGATCATTAAAACTAATGAGTAGACTCGGCTGACTGCCTACACCTATATACGGATGTTTTACCTTTCGTCGATATACACGGGAAAAATAAACGAACAACACTGGTTACCCCTTACGTATATCACAAATTCAAGCCTTCCTGGCGACATGAATGTCAGATTTCTAATTGCAAGCTATAATCTATTCAAGAAATCTAATAATTGATTTGGTATGCTTTGGGAGGAACATGAGGAACGTATTTTAATAAACAACCGTACATCTTTCCTTTACGTAAATCAGCTTTTGCTTGCCTTTATTCGGAAGTTGTTAACAGGAAATATAGTTTACAATAGAGATTAGATAGCGACATGTTCGAAGTCTAGTCTACTCTGTCAATGCGTCTGTGATCTCGGCTTTGTCCGATATGTCCGCAATCCGTCTATACTCCGGCATGATGGATGACGACACATCTTGTATTCGAATCGATTTAATATAATGGTAAATCGATTTGAATATGACTGTTAAGTGATAATTCCAATCAACGTACTGTCTAGAGAAGTCTAAAGATAAAAATTGGTGTACAACTAAAAAAGGTTTTATATTCGTACCGTATAATGGGTAAATCGACAACGGCCCATCTCTACAAAGTACTTAACGTTAACCGTTACGATATTTGAGCGCAACGTTTGAGCGATTAACGAGCTTCCAGAGTTAATTCGTACGCAAACTGAGCTTTCATTTCACACTGGTACATACTCATAGCTCGCTTTAGTAATTCCTCAAACAGCCACTACAGATCCTTACAATTTATTTCACCATATTCAACGTAAATGGGAAAGGGCTGCTATTTAAAACGGATTTGCTTTTATTTTGAAGAGACATTGAACTAAATGTTGTTTTACAAATTTTGTATTACTTATTGAAAGTAATTAACAATTTAAGCCCTAACATTATTATTCCATAAGTTAAGTACTAATTTTGCCAAATAAACCTTTTAATTGGACGTTTTAATGCTTTATACGCAAACGCCGCTGTTTGCTTTTTTAAAAAAGGGTGTAATATTTAAAAATAATGTAGGATTTTAATAAACTTTTTCCTAAGAGTAAATACGTAACTGCCACCGCTAACTGCTCATTTATAAAAGGGTTTAAAAACGTTATGCAATGTTTTTACACGACCTGACTAATGGATGTCGTGGCGGGCATGTTTCTACACCACATTTTATAAAAGCGACCCTAATCTCGAGGAATAAGGTTTAAATTTCTTTGTTAGAGAATGCGATGTTTTCATTTGACTTTATTTGATCTATTAATCATTCGCTAGTTAGTTCAAGCAAGTTTGAAACTTTTATATCCACGATTTAATTCTATTTTACAATCCAATCTACGTTTGCGGTCAGTTTCAAATAGAGATTCCTGAAAAGTGCGTGAATAATTAACATGTAATTGATGAATATAGTTTTTTTTTTCATAATAAAAAAATCCGTAAAAAATTCAACAATAAATTATGAGAATGTGTATGTCTCGACGTCTGAGTCAGTCCTTAAAAATTAAAATCTTAAAGACACAGAAACGTTCAAACCAAAACTTTCTTCTCTAATCTAAGAATCTAATATTCAAACGTGAAATATTTGTCTAATCCCCGAGTTTTATTCAGTAGTTACGATAAATCCATACTAATATTACAAATAGGAAAGATTTGTATTTTTATATGTCTAACTCAAAAACTACTGGACCGATTTTAGAACTTCTTTTACCCTTAGAAAGCTACGTTATCGCTGAGTAACAGGCTGTATTTTTAAATTTCATGTGAACGTAGTCACGAGCAACAGCTAGTAAGTAATATAATGAAAAAAATATCAAAGGCATTAGAGGGCAAAGATGTATTTTTATATGCCGTTATCAAGGAAGATGGAATATTTAAATTTTTACGATTAAGATGAGCACCAACAGAGGCTGTGACGTCACGTTTTATAGACAATGAATGTTTAATTTTCATTTCTCGTAGACTCTCCATTACAAGCAAGGAACTTGGGATAAAGTGTAATAATAATCCGAGTACTTATCTATATATTTTAACGGAAACATTACAAAATGAATAATAAATTCATTGGAAGTCACCAAATGGACACTTTTATTATTTCTATCTATCTTAATAATTCAATAATTAGCAGAAAAAGATCTAAAAATATCTCTTATATCTGTATCAATTTAAACAAGTATTTTTAATTAATTTAACTGTACTCTTTATTTGTTCTACTTAATTTTCGTTAGTCATAACAAAAGAAAAACATTTTCTAGTAAGTTTCCATTGTTTTGAAAAATCTTTCATTATGTCCATTAATAATCTAACAAATTTGTCCTTCCTTACTGCGTTGGCGCAGCGATCCAAAGTGGGTCTTGGCCTCCGACACGAGAGGGCGCCAGGGTCCTAAATTTGTCCTACAATAACTAAAAATATGGAACACATTAAGGCACTACTTAGGAAATGGAGATAAATAAATTAATTGCTGTTTTAAAAATCTTTTTAATGCGTATTCTTTTATAACGCTATCAAAATTTATATTCTCCAGCCTCGTTACGACCAGATTTTTATTATCTTATTAACCTCTGCTAACATCATAAAAATAACATTTGTTTAATAGCAACGAGGACATTACGACTCGTCGATAAAGTCTCCAGATAGGCTTGAAGTCACATCTTATTCTTTACGGATTTTCCTGATTGTTATTTAAACACGTCACTAAATGTTAATTATTTTAAAAGACCACGAATTGTAATAAAAATTGCCATAAAAATAAACTTACTTGAATAAAGAAAAATCCGTCTTACTCACTCTAAAACATACAAAAAACTTTTGAAATAAAATAAATAAACTATAAAAAGTAACGGCGTGAAGGATTTGATCTCTGTACTTATCACTACTTCTATTTTTACTGTAGATGTTAGAACAAATCGAATAAAACCTTATTTGTCGAAAGCTGTTCAATCAAAACAATTCAAAATTATCTGTAGTTCCTCTGATATTGAGTTTTTCCTAACCTTGCCGCTTACTTGACTCCCCTTCATATAAAAAAAAATACATAAAGCCAAACTTAAAACGTGAAAAACACCCACTTTGTCAGTCAGGTAACAATTAAAAAATAATTTTAGAAATTATTAAAAATATACTGTTGTTGATAATATTGTATGTTGCTTGCTCTACATATGTGATACAATATTAATACGAGATTAGCGTCATTAGCTAACATCTGAATAGTTAATCATTTACATAACCAGCTAACTTGCCACTTAGTGCGTGAGACATTAATCTGAGATCATAACTTATGACATTTCATGTAGACACACTTGTGTGTGACTATTATTGAATCACATAACCCTGGCCTTTTTCTTAAATAGGGTCGGCATACCAATCAATGTATATGATCCACTCCTTACATATATATGTAAGGTTACATATATATGTAAAGATATCTTTCATACAATCTATTGTATTGATGTAGTGTAGTAGTAGACAGAGAATAATCAAGGGAAAGGTATGAGAGTACGAAAAAGAAAAACTTATGGCCGGTTTCTTAGTTACATTTAACATTTTTTTAGTGTTTCTGGTTCGATAACTTCATGAAATTCGTTTCTCAATTGCGTAACTTGAGTTTTATTCCGTTGAATGTCGACCTAACACTAACGAATCACTAGGTTATGATAAAATAAATGGTAACTTCAGCAATCTGGTATAAAACACAAAGATACCCGACTATTATTCTCATTTCAATTCTCTGCAAGAGTAACTTTTCGAAACATCATTTGCAATTAATTTTGGTTCAACAAAGCGGGTTTTCTTTCAGCCTAAATTCAAAGAAACAAACAACAAGTGAGCGCCGCACAAAGTTGTAAGATATTCGATAGAGAAATACAATTCTGGAAGTTTCATGCCTCATGAAGTTTCACGTGCGCTTTGCATTTTATGAGATCTGCCTTTGACATACGTTGAATACGAGAGAACTATAAAGGAACGTATATGTGTACTATACGAATTCCAGTGTTATACATTCAAAAATAATATTAAACAAAAGTCTTGAATTCAGAAAAAAACAAAAACAAGAGACCAATATGCTTTTCCAGACTATTCTCTACATCTATGCCAAATTTCATCGAGATCTGTTCAGCATTTTAGATTACAAACTCTTACTCTTTTTATTTGACATATAATATAGGTAGGCTCTTCGCCGGGTATCCAAGATTAAAAAGGAGGTCGTTAAATTAAAAAAAATGTGTAATTGTGACGTAGTCATCAGCATATATAAAAATCCTGTTCATTTCTCTCTAAAAAAAACGAGTTAGAAGTATCATAAAAACTAACAAAAGTCTATACAAAACTTGGCGCATGTGAAATGCAATTAAATTAAAACAACATTTTATAAGTTTAACAATGAAGTCGTAGTCTTTTATTCCCAGTGCGAGTATGAAAAGCGTCACAAATGAATTGCCGACCTACACTTATAATAGCGGAGAGTTGGATGTAAAACTTCGCATCTCATACACTTCCAATTACAGCCGAGGATCTTTATTTCCAACCCATTTACGTGCAATTTACCCGACGTTCTTACGGTGAAGGAAAACATCGTGATGCAACCTGCACATATCGGCGAAGAAATTCAAAGATATGTGTGAAGTCAACCAACCCGCATTGGGCCAGCGTGGTTGACTATGGCCTAGTCACCCCGTATTAGGGTAGGCTTCAAGCCCCTCGGTGGGGACTTATAGTGAGCTGGTGATGTATGATGTTTGTACGTGCAATTCCATTCGATTATCGGAAGCTTATCATAATAAAATACAAACGTATTGTAGCACTTAGGGTTTAAGTTTGCTATGTAATTTGGTAATATAAACGAAATAAATTATACTTGCATTCTTCTGTACCTTCCAATTAGGAAAGAAATATTATTTTACTAATAAAAGAATATTTACTATAACGATACTAATGCTTGTGACAATAAATAACGTCAGTTTGTGTCATTAATGAGAATTCCACGCGGGAAATAATGTAATGACATATCTGTTTTAGGAAATAACGAGGACTTTGTATTATATAAAATTCTCGCAGGACCGACGTTAGATCGTGGTTGGGTAACCGCCCAGGGCGCTGGACATATAGGGGCGTCACGAGTTTGCGAAACAGTTTCACATAACCCTGTATGTACTCAAAGTACTAAAAGGACGCCGTAGAAATCTCGCCCAGGGCGATAAAAGCGCTTAAATCTCTATAGAAAAAATGCTCTATACAACGCTATACTCTACGTCTCTCTTAGAAAGTTGAAATAAACTTTTACTTACGCATAACAAACAAGTCGACAACATAAAGTTGTTTTGGAAATCTCATAAATAAGTAAAGTATATAAAAACATGTTGCGTCAGCTTAACTCCACTGCGTAAACTTATAAACGAGGCCTTAAACAAATCTACTAAAATAACTACATAAGATATACGTATTAAAGTGAAGTAAATGTGAATAAACATTTTAGTTGAATGAAACTAGCTGTCGCCCGCGTCTCCATGCGCAAGGAATTAAAAAAAAACAAAAGTGAGTAGCTTATGTGGTCTAGATTATCCTTTACATCTATACCAAATTTCACCAAAATTCGTTTAGCCGTTTAGGCTATAAACACTAACAAACATCCATCCATCTAAATCGTCGCATTTGTAATATTAGTAGGATTAACATAATACTAGTTGAATAAAAGTTTGCAAATGAATTTCAAAATTGATTTTTCATTTTGGTTAACGGTTCATTCAAAATAAAACAATATTATGTTTACGTATTAAATAGGTGGTAATTATTTAAAACTAATTTGCTTAAAAGCAACAAGAATAATATTTAAAAACTCTCTAAAAAATTTAAATACATCAAGACATGTTTTCAGGGCTTATTCTCAAAGGCCGTGCAAGGTCAAATTTGCTCGGCATTTGCAAAAAATATCGTACTACTCATAAAACTCTTTTTTGTTCGTCGGCAAAAGAGAACTAACTGCAAATGAGTTTCCTGAACCATGAAAGTTACAGGATGTATTCTGGGAACAATGTTGTATTGTACTTGTTTTTTTCAAAGCACCTATTTTCTGTGGTTTCTTTATTCAACAGAAAAAAACCTTATTATAGCTTAAAACTGAGTTAAATTATTAAACAATTTTCAGGAAATCAAAGTGATTCCACTACTACGAGTATATACTAACTTTCGCCCGCGTTTCCTTTCGCGTGAAATAAAAAAAAAGTAAGTAGCCTATATGTTCTTGCAAACTATTTTCTACGTCTATGGAAAAGTTCATCGAGATCCAATTCATCTCCTTGCATTCATAATATAAAAGTACGACGAAAAGAAAACAAAACTAAAATCCTCAAGTAAAATCAACATTGAAAAACCATAACTTCTAAAATATTTGTACAAACTAAAACAATAAAATTTAAAAATACAAACAAAAATAACCAATAATGAACCTTATCTTAATTGTAATAAAACACAAATACAATAATAAAACCATTAAAATTCAAATAAAATAAAATGCATTTTTTCCAAAATATTCACACATTAAATATTGTTGCTAACTCAAAAAGGCGCGAACGCGCGGATGACGTCACACACGCTTAGAAGCGTCGCGCGTGCGTCTCCTCCGCCCCCTCTGGACCCCGCTGTGCCTGGCGTCGCCACGCGCCCGCCCGAGATACCTCCAAATATTCTATGCGCCTGACTTGTAATAGCGCCACTTTTATCAGCCTCAAATATTATCTATCTTGTACGAGTATGCAACGTTGTTATGATGATGGATACTACTACTGAGGTGCTCTTCTTTGTATGGTACTATTTAATAAAAATGCTGCTTCTTACCAAATCCGGATCGTTTGGACCATGAATAAAATGTGAACTAGTACCATCTTGTGTTTATGACTTCTTTATTAATAATTATTACACAACATTAGCAAATTATTTTAAGAGCTCACCTTTTACGTTTTTATTTGCTATATGTCACATCACTCTTTTGTTTTTCGCTTAAAATATTTTTAATTTTTTATTACATTTTTCAAATTTGTATTTGTCGGTTGCCAGTGTTAACATCAATATAGATAGACCAGAAATTATGTCATTTAAAAATAGTCATTTAAAAATCCTAATATTATAGCTTGTTTGTTTCGCAATTTCAGATAATAAAATTAATTAGTATGTTATCTATTGCGGGGTGAGTAGCGTGGGCAATGTAATGAATTTGTTTCAATGTTTGTATAAATAACAATTTAGCGCATAATTACGATCATTACATAACTGGAGAGTTGCAAATAAACGTTTACTGAAATATCACGAGTTATTTTAATATTTCAAACCAAATTTGTGTTAATAGTTAAATTTGCTTATTAACAAAAGGTAGGGGAATTGTATAGATGCACTTATCTGCGAGGGAACTTGAAGACAGTCAGTCAGATTGTCAGTCAACATAGGTTCTCGAACTTGGACATTGGGGACGTATATATGCTGACATCAAAACTTATTTGGATTCTTCAAGCGTTGAAGTAATCAACAATCTGTTTGTAGACTTCATTAGTATAAAAACGTGATTCGAAACATATTTGTTAAAGTATAAAACATTACCCTTAGGAATCGAAGAAACCGAAATATTTGCATAACAAAGAGATATCGTCTACTCGTGTAATAAAGCTGATTTAATGTTGAATCTCAAAGCATTACAGAAGGTAATTTACGTAATGCGCAGTAAGATGGAACAAGATTTATGTATTTGTTAGGATCACTTTCTAAGATTACTCGCTACGTATAAGGAAAGTTTATTTTCCTCTTGTTAATACATTTTAGCATGTTTTTTACATATTTTGCATTTTAGAACAAGGAAATTTATGACGTCATTATGTTAGGTTTAAAGATTTCGTTGATTTTTTTCTAAGGAATTTGCGAAATGTAGAGATTTCCTTGATGTTACCGCGCTGAGAGTCTACACGTGCTTCAAGTACTCGCATGATTTAAATATCCTTGTCTCGAAATACTTGATGTAATAAGTTAAATTTACTTGCATCACGTACATGATGGGTTAACGTGTCTTTGAAAAAAAACAAGAATATAATTTAATTTTTTTAATGTACAATGATTGCTCAGTTTATATCTTAAGAATTAAAAAGAAGTCCTCTAACGTAAGTTCATTAATTAAACGAACGAAAAGAAGTATTAGTTAAGGTAATCGAATAGGTTTATTAAGTGGTATGAAAGCTCTAGCACACTCCAGCAAAAGCGAACCAGAAGCGAAACGTTTGAATACGTTCTCGCAACTTTAAAAGTGATAGACCCTTTGTAAATATGGTCATTAAGCGAATACGAAGCGATCATTGTTTAGTTATCGCTTCGCTTTTTTATCGTGTGCTACAGCCGTTAAGGATCGGCGTCAAGCTGCGGCGGGCACTTGTTTTTAATTAAAGCCCGTCACAGCCGGCGGAGCAACGCTCAGCCGCACGCTCGTTTTGCTCGTGTGACGAACCTTTGAGCCACAAAAACTACTTCCATTCACCTATCCTGTTGGCCTTTGTCAAATGGTTTTAGCTATAAACGCTTTAAACAGGAACTATTCCCATTTTACGTTACACGTGTTATTGTTTTATTTTTAACTTGTGATATCGAATAATTTTACTAATATTATAAATGCAAACGTTTAGTTGGATGGATGGATGTTTGTTAGAGTTTGTAGCCTAAACGGATGAACAGATCTCGATGAAATTTGGCATAGATGTAGAGGATAGTTTGCAAGAACACATAGGCTACTCACTTTTGTTTTTTTTTTTAATTCCACGCCGACGGAGTCGCGGGCAATAGCTAATAGAATATAGAAAGATATCGAATAATAAATGAATTCACTTGACATCGAAGATTATGGAGAAATGATCTGAATTAGCAATTGCGAATTAAAAGTAACATTTAAAATTCGACTACGATATTAAAGGAATATTTTAGAAAAGCAACTACATTTTTTACAGTAGCAGACGTCACGGACTGAGCAGAGTTTAAAATTTACTGAATTATAAACTTTAACCTCTCATTAACAGGTTGCTAATTGCGTCCCACGAGTATAATTTGGACGTCGAAACTGAAATTGTACAGAAGAGAAGAATTTTCGGCTAGTAAAAAACTTTGAATTGAGAAAAATGTTTTACATAATAAAGAAACAACATTTTATGAGAAAATTTAATTTATAATTCGGAAAAGGGAATTACTTTAGTATGTTTTTAGGTTAGGATTTTTATCTTTGCCAATTACAATTGCATTCTAACCCTCGGATTAACGATCTAGGTAATACATAATGTAGTATTTTATATAAAATCTATATGAGCTGGTAATTGTATTACATTGACGTTTACTGAAAGTGCTTACAGCTTACTTAGGTTATGGGTAAGTTGAAAATACTTTACTCAGACAGTAACTTACTTTAAAGAACACTTACTTTTGTTTCTGTAAGTTGAGGGAAAAACAACAGTGACTATATATTTAATTCTTGTTCTTATTAATGTAAAATCATTACATGAACATAAAACTATTTTAATCGAAGACTTTTTAATCTTTAATTACGGAATTTTTTACTACCAGTAGCTTATTATTCTTTGTATTCAATTATTGTATACTAGCTGTTCCCGTGTGGCTTATTGTTTACATTTGTAAAATTATCAGTAGCAAATGTCAAAATGACATGACAAACCTTGGCAGTCTTGCTTCCTTGATGTTGGCAGCAATGGTCTCTTTCCCACGTTAGGGTTTTTATCCAAAATATTTACCCCCTAAGTTTAATGGCGTAAAAATATATAGCCTAAAGCGTGACGTAAGTGTAGGGCTTTTTATTAAAAAAAGAATTATTCAAAAATATGCCGTAATTTCTAACATCTTAGGCAACAAAGAAGTGTGTGTATATGATTTATTATAATAGTATAGATACATCTAAGCTGATATATGTATTATATGCTTCGAGTAATACATATTTCGAGCACAAATTATATTAGGTTAACAGCTGGATAGGGAAGCTGCAACATTGCGGTGTAAAACAATATTTGCAATTCGTAATGGCGCCTGTGCGGACTAGTTTGTGCTACAAACTCCAACATCAGCGTTAACACAATGAAATTAGATACATAATACATAATTGAATTTACTAAAACAAACAATATAAAAATTAAAAAGCAATTAACATACAAGAGATGTAAAATTAAATCATGTGAATATCGAAACAGTAGTTTTTTTAGATATAATATTTTTACAATATTCCAACTAAGGTTATAACAATAGTGAAATGGCGGGATTCGAACTCTCTACTACATGATCTGAATTTGTACAACCGTTAAACTATTGGCGCTTCTAAATTTGCTATTTCCAATTTCTTCATGAGTAAATTTGCTTGGATTAATATCTCTCTATTTCCATAAACGAACAAGTATCAATTACTTATATAATGTTCGTAAGATACGGGTTTCTTACCACGATTGAATTGTTTTAACTCCCGATATATCGGCACAGTTCCATGCGCCATATTCACGGGCTGACTGAAGTGATGCGGTACTGTGAAAAAAAACCCGTATCTTACGAACATTATATTTGTAAAAAACACGACAGTTTAAAGTTATATATAACAACTACTTATTCATAAGAATTATACTTAAAAAAGATACTGAAAAAGAAAATCCTTCTTAACAAAATTAATTCGTTGGTAATGAAAGGTTTAGCGTCGCTGTTTACTTTCCGCGATCTCCGGCTCAGACGTGAAAGCCTTTTGTGTTCAACTGGACTGTTAATTAGACGTCAAACACCATCGCAAGAACACAAAAGGTTGGATTTAGTTTTCTGTTGCTGTTTAACTTAAAATATCTTTTTAAAAGAATTGCATCGTCCCTTTTAAAATACAAGAACAAAACTTTGTAATTACATTTCTTAAGAATTGGGTAATACAAGATTGTTATTTAATTTAGTGGCGTAATATTTAACAGTATATTAAGTTTGTAGCAGTGGCAGATATAACTGTATGCAAACCACAACAACCAAGACTAAAGGCAACAATGAAGTGGTAAGCCATAAATTGCAGATATGCGACGCAACGGGTCAATCAATACAACGTTACTGCATCGAAATTTGCCAAGTCAATGAGCTACTCGCCACATAATTTGACTGCATGATACTAGATTCTGACACAGATTGAGATTTAAAAAAATAAAAAAAAAAACATAACCAAGAAGATGGTTCAAATACAGTGAAGACTGATGGTATTATTTTATGGCACAATAATAATAAAATAAACTGAAAATATTTTACCGGATTTTGTAAAATATTTCCATTTAGGTTAGTTAAGTTTTATTTTTTTATCTAGAAAAGGGGAGGTAAGAAACACTTGAGTACAAAAAGTGAAGGAGGAAACAGAAATATGGTTAACCCCATTACTTATAGCCGAAAGCGTTTTGCGATTTAGATATTTAATTTAACGTGTAGGGGGATACAATATACGTAGTTGTAGAGGGCGCCCTCCCGCGGCGAGGGACATTAATCGCATCGCGAAGTTCAGCCGAGGGATAACGCTTCAAGTAAATACTTATTCTGTGCTTCAGATAACATTTAAGCGCAAATCTCTGTAGTTTTATTGAAATTTAGATTCGTTCGAGACCCTATAATCTCAGTAAACTTTTGCTTTTATTTATTTGGTTACTTCCCAAAGATTATCTTACTTTCTCTAACTGTCTTATTTGAATTCCCTTCTTAAAGATATCCTCAAACAATTACTGTATTTTATTCCTCTACAATTTAATAACTAATATTACTTATTTAAATGTTGCTTTGATTACCCAGAGTGTCTAGGGAGGGCGATACCACATTACCAATGTCCAACAAACTATTAAACTTCACTCGATATCACACGTTCAACTTAAGTTCTACAAGTTGGTATTGATACTCCCGAGTCCTAAACTTATGCTGCATGGCTCTTAGTTAGATTATTTAGCGCTTGTGGTGCTTATTTTAGTTCCATATTGAAAAGTAAACACAAATAGATCCTAAAAGCGGGCGGACACCTTCGATTAAACTACACAACTGTTGTTCGATTGTCGATTGTTTCGCAGCCAATTCAATTGTTTAGTTGCACAACTAAAAATCAAGTAGTGTGCGCACCTCCATATAAGCTTAAAGGAATCAAATAGAGACAAAACAGTTGTGTTTAGTGTCAAGTGTGTGTACGCTCTAAGTTTTTACAATTGATTATCAGAGTTTATTGACGTTTAATATTCTATCGAAGTGTAAATTCACATAAAAATGAGGATAACAATTGAAATGTAAATAAAATACACGAAATCCTCCTCCTGCAAATCCTGGCACGTCCTGAAGCTTATTTTGCGGGATCGTTTCCGGCATTAGAAAGGATTGCGAATAACCCTTTCTCGTTATTCGACTCTGAAACGCTGATATTGAAATATGAAAGCCTATTTTTGACTGTAAAACAATCAAATGGAAACGTTTATTAATTGTTGTACCAGTAATGAAAACATTATAGGTTTAAAAAGTTCATTTTGGTTTGAACACGACTAATTTTAAGTATTACTAAGTTAGATAAGGATTTTATAAGATCCTAATATTTTTTCTCTTTTTAGTAGCATTGAATAGTCATACATCTTTAGAGAAATTTATTTATTTCAGTTAAGAAATCACATCGTCTGTATTTCTACGCGGTCGTCTTTTGTTCTATGTTATATAATTTTACGATAGTTTAAAAGAAGCTGCCACTAGGGGGCGTTATAGCTTCATAACCGACTATATCACATTGGAGCGATAAAAGCAACCGAAATGAGAAAACTTGACGCACAAACCGACTATAAAGCGGTCTCATTTTTAAACCATCACAACCCTAACAATATTTATTTAGAAAAGAATCAGTTAAACAAAAGTAGTAATAAATTAATCATTTAAATGTAAACAAACATCATAAACATTTTAAGAAAAACCATTAACCATTGGAATAGGTAATATCTTAGAATCATTAACCTCTTTATTAGACAATGTATAAAACGCTGTGTGGATTTTAATTGCCCCCAATTTGCACTGACGATAACGATTGTTAACGGTAGTGAGGTGAGTTTTTGAACTAACAAAGTTACACTTAATTATTAGTGACATCAAAAAGGAACGAAATAAAAGCTGTCACTTCCAAACAATCGCCTATCCATTTATATAAAACTTAGAAGTCTATGACGCTTTCAAACATGGTTATAAATAATTTTACTCAATTTACATCCAAACAGAACTCGAACGGATGTTGTAAGGTTATTAGCAATCCCACGTAACAAATCACCTCCGGTCTGTCTGTAGACTGAACTAACTTTGCTTTGGTGCGATTACATTGAAACATTTATATGCAATTTGTGATTTAGGACACATACTAGAGCGGCAATGGAGGAAAATGCATCATAGAATAATTTTTCTTAATGCTAGTTACACACATGATGGGACATGCGTTTAAACAAATACGGCGCTGTTTACTGCTCATCTGTTTTCCCCTCGTGTGAAACTAGCATTATGGATATCATAAAATCTTTATATTTTTATGTAAATGACACAGGAAGTTACCAAAGCTGCGTCGGATATTACTTGAGAAAGCTTTGAAAGGTTCCCCTTCGGTTACTTTCTATCAAAGGTTCATTTGATGTACACGAAAATATTTTATTATCTAACTAAGATGCTTGTTATAAATTTGTAACTAGTAAGCAGTGTGCAGTAAGGCAAAAACCTTTAATTAACACTTGTATATAATGTGTGGAAGCTGTTGCGAACTTTTAACCAGTCGTGTTCCAAGTTGTCGCTTGTTATTTTTGATTCGTATTTCACTTTTGTCTTCACACCGAAGTCATGTCGCAGTAGACAGACATTTTACCAAACTAAATTGATAAAAAGACATGACGCAAAACATCTACAGATTTGTTTATTTAATGAAAAGGTACACCAACTGCACGTTGAAAACAAAAGCATAATAACTACACAGACAATAGAAATAAACAGAAGAACATACAGATGGCAGGCATCGCGCGCTCGCAAGAAGGAAAAAAGTCATCTATAGATCAAGGATCTTCGGACATTTTTTACCCATTGACAGTGAGCGTCAGACCTATATCGTACTCAAAGCGTGCGCATACTTTTGACTAAACTACGTCGATTGTCGAATGTTTCGCAGCCTATTCAACTGTTTAGTTGTACAACTAAAAAAAGAATAGCGTGCGCACCTCCATATAACCTCGTAGGAATCAAAGCGAGACTAAACAGTTTTGATAGTTAATTTCCAGATTTGCGCACGCTCTTAGTGCTTTAATAATGACTAACGAGACAGAATAATTCCATTTATAGCACTATAGTATGTTAAATTAATTATATCAAACTATCCAATCCTTGTATCTCATTCGTGAAATGAGAACGTATTGCTAATTCAGTTGTGATATAAAGCCAGTTTAAAGCCGAAGACGCAGCGCTCTAACCGGCGCAACACAGATTAATGCACATGTATTTATCTCGGACAGTTCAGTTCCAATCTGCAGAGTAACCTCCAACTGGGAAATATATGGGAATGCACCGTTTGAACCATCTCTTTGCAACCTCATGACGAATGTGCACACTTCTACTATTCTAGAAATAGTTATACAAACAATAGAATTAAAAATTGTATTTAAAAAATTTTATGTTACTGGCAGTCACAATACCAAGACAAAACTAATTTGAAAGTGACAAATAAAATTCCTTTTTTGTTATAGTTTTTCGCGCGTATCTTGTTTACCTTTATTTACGCGGTTTTATCAAATTAGTAAACCCTTTGAAGCATTCAACTAAAGGCGAAAGCCTAAAGTGATTCCCAACTGTATCTAATTGCAATTCCTAGTCTGGTGCGAGCTGCGAGCTGTGAGTAAGGGCTCTGTATAATTGACAGTAATTAATACAAATATCAGAGCTTCGTGAAATTGGAGATCCAAGACGTCACAAGGGTTCACACTTTGATGAATCATTTCTACTTAGCTGTTTGTTATACTAACATAAAAACACTGTCGTTTTAGTATTCGACCGAATGTTTGTTAGGCTTAGGAATAGTGTAAACTTTTTTGATCAATTGTCAAAGCTAGTTTAGTTCTGGATTGACAAATCATGGCGTTGTTTGAAATGAAACGCCTGTATTGCACAGATAGCGAATTTTGTCCGTAAAATATTTATAGGTTCCAATCCACGTGGGAAATTGACGTCATTTCTATGATATTTGTATGCATATGCAGATTCGGAACGGAGAATATTGAGTTATGTTCGTATTTAGCTGCCCTATATTTTATATTTCAAATTAATATCATGAACTATGTATAACGTATAGGTTATATGTTAAATTTAATGGTAACCGCTGCCTATAGAGATCGAAATTTTCAGATGCGTGCGACTACACTTAATCAATGAATGAGGAAACAAAAAAGATATTTGCTCTAAACGGACTCTCATACACAAAATCCCCTTGCCTTCCTTTGACTTTAAAGGTCGAAAGGGGAGGGATACTGAAATTATGGCTCCGGCATGCACACATTTTGAACGAAACGAGGAATTACTACCACTTTACGTCTATCTTCGATGTGGTCGTGGTATTACACCGGGTGAACCGACTCTACCATTGTTAAAATGGTAATCCAAAGTGAGGTTTATTTATATGGGTAAATAAGAACAGCTGTGTATTTTTTACTTCTAAATTATTGCTGTAACTGGCAGGAGATGACGCAGGACAGGTGGCACTGACGTTCTCTTGTTTCGGGGGCCAAGAACCACTTTGGGTAGCTGCGTGGTAATTACTGTTTCAGGTGGTATATATTTAAAATAATATTCCCAAATCTGAAATACAAATTAATGATAGAATATGAAGAACGTTTAATTAAAGTCAACCTGTGCCTGAAGTGGGTACACCTGTTTTATTGCTCACGTTACGAACTTGGCACTTAATTAATTTTGTCTCGCTCGGGGACTTTGACTATTAATTTTCATAAACCAATAAGCTAGTGTTCAAGATTGGACAGCATATGACTAACTGCTGTGTTTTTCTGATAACCTTTAAAAATTTCGCTGAATCCATGGCTGATACTTTTGCCACATTATATTACAAAAAAAATGATGTTTATAATAAACTTTTTTAAGTAAGAACTTCTATTGACCTCGACCCAATTTCTCCATTAAAATTATCATAATTTATAAGGCCACTAGTATTTTCTCATAGACATTTAAGATGGAGCCATTGAGTTTGCAGAAAAACTTTGATAGTATTATGTTCTTCAAAGCAGTTGAAATTTTCATATTAAAATTAACTTAGCCAACGTTAAAGCATTTTTAAAGTTAATCTAAATAAATTGCTCTAAAAATTATTAAAGAAATGTTTATTTTTCTTTATTCCGATAGATTTCAAAGAGAAACATTAACATTGGCTCTAAAACATAAGTATTTTTAATATAATAAAGAATTAGGTTGATATAACATAAGTGTTAACTAGAAAGAAACCTAATAGTAATAAATACCAACTTACAGTTAAGTTGCTATATGTATAAGTCTTCGATACTCAGTAGATAACGACAAGGGATCCATTACGGTTTATAAATGAACCGAGTATTTTGCAGCCGTTATCGACCTTGCAGTCAGGAAGATTAATTAATTCTTAATGTCATGGTTTCTTCCTTACATTTCGATATTGACTTTCTAGCTCTATTATACATGCCTTTTCCCTACTTAGGGTCGGCACAGTATGAACTCTTTCATACATCTCTATCAGCTGTCATATCTGAATTTACTCCCTTATGCATATATTTTTCACACAACACCTATCGGTCTTCCTCGACCTGTAGTCATCCAATTTTTATTCTATTTGTATCTGATTTAATTTAAAATAATTATTTTTTATGTCTAAGGATTTTTAATGTCGAAAATATGAGTTACATTTTACCTTCGTTTATACGAAATTAAGAGACTTTTAAATATACGGTAGAACTGTTTCGACTGGTGCGGAGATTCGCGATCCCCGATGCTAATTAAAATTTATGATTCAGCAAAAACGGGAAATTTTCCACTGAATACGAAATATTGAGCGCAATGTCCTAAGGGATTGGCGTTTGACTTAAATTATTCACTTTACTGCGGATGTTTAAGCCCAACCTTAAAATAAAAAAATGTACAATTCAGTCAAAAAATTATATTTCAAACAAAGACCAAAAGAAACTATGCCTTTAATCGAGCTCATGTTACTTAGCTGGGATATACTTTTAGCAAACAAACCATAATTTCTTTCATGTGCTTAGTTATAAGATAAACCACTTAAAAATCCATACTCTCTACACAATCAACTTTTTAAGTTTACTGTAACATAAAACTTACTAAATATAGCTATGCAACATAAAGAGAACAAACGAGAGAGCGTATTCATAAAGCATATTTAACAATTGTTCCGGAAGTACTCTCTATTGTAAACGAGGCCAAATTTCATCACAAAATATTGTTGACTACTTTATTTTTTAAATTCAAAACGCAATAACATAGTATGAGAACAACAATTCTATAACTGTCGTTATAGCTCACTAAGGGAGTACCTTAGTACCATTGAAAGTTTAGTTTGACCGCAAAGGGCATATTTATGCCAAAAAACTATTTTTGTGTTACATTAATTTGGATTCCGGACATGTTTCCTTATTTTATGAAATGTTTCAAAACATCCAATTTTTACTTGTTGAGTGAAATAACAGGACACGTCAAAACGGGACCCGCGTCAAAGCTGGGAGATTACGAGACATTTTTTGATCTTTCGACATCTGTTATGTTAAGAACGATAGCGAGTAACTTGGAATAAAATGTTTCAGTAAATATTTTTTAGATAAATAGGATATGTTTACTCTAACACGTTCACAAGATTTTTATTATCCTTCTACGAGATGTTTTTTAAGCTTATCAATTTGAGTAGCATAAAAACAAGGAAAAAATCTACACAATGGTTGTTAAAATATTTCAGTGGTGCACTTTTTATCTGCCGATAGTCTAGTATGAATCTCTATATGGAGATGCGCCCGATTTGGTTCTTGACAGCTCGACCTAATCAAACTATCGGACAATAATTAGTATGTTGTCTACGGGGGCTCGCAAGCGTCGCTAACGCAGTGAAAAAATAAATCTTATTCTACCTAACTTTCTAAACCAAGTTTAAATTTGTTAAAATATTCCTTTTTATATTCACGTATATATTTGTAAAGTGACACTGAGTAATTAAGCATTGTTTGTCCTTTACGCAAAACAAATAATTTAACGTCAGTAGCAGGGTGTAAAGCCATTAATCAGCGTCACTCCGCCGCTGCATAGACGCTTATTAGTCACAAATTTGAAGGCTTCACGCAATGGACCGACTAAATCGACACTTTTAACTACTTATTCCGAAACAAAAGGAATTTAAAATTCCATTTCAACTGTTCTCGTATGTCGTAGAATGTTTCGTGGCTATTGTATTATTGTACATTATATTTGCAAAATACGTTCGTATTTGTTACTTAATTACGTTATAATTTAAGTTAATACTTAATTATTTACGGCTTACTCACGTATACTTTTCTTTTTCCGGTGCCGGCACCGACCAGTTTCAGACCCTGCGGGGGTCCTTCTTCAGGGCGAGGGT
>NW_013525024.1:3499856-3513947 GCF_000836215.1 Papilio polytes | reverse complement strand
TAATCATAAAATGTCTCACGAAAGTTTAAATAATTTAAGTTAATACTTGTCTGTAAAAACATTTTAAATTGTCTTCGCTTTTGTACCTTAAGATGGATGCTAAATTTTATTAAATCCATCGACAAATTAAAGCTCGTTTCAATTCAATTTTCCGCAGAAATGCGCTCAAGGTGTTAGAGGTGAAAGCCTTTGTAGCTTATAAACACTTTGATTGATTAAAACTTTTTAAGGCTTATTGAATCGCTTAAGCACAAAGAATATTTATCGAGAAATAAATGATGTTACAAAAACCATGTGTTTTTTATTGATAAACATTAACTTAAAAATAGCCTTGGATAGATACATAATTTAATATGAAGTGAAATCGATTTGTGAACAGACAAATCGGTTTTGCCGGCTCATCGTCGCATCCATCATCGTCCCGCGCCGTCCCACAGCGCCGTTGCCGCGCTATTGCCGCGCCATTGCCGCGGTGAACCATTGTTGTCTATCAAAGGGAACGTAACGTTCAATCATCGATTCAATTAAAAAAGCCGTAGAGTCAACTCATTGTTCCGCACGATAACAGCAGCGAATTTTTATAACTAAGCCGTTTTAAATTGATTTATTTGTGAAAAGGAAATCGCGTTTGCACTGCCGAAACACCCAAACAAATGCATATTGTATTTAGGTTTAATTTGAATTTAAAATGTTGTTCCAAAACACTTTAACTGCGTAAAAACAAACATCAATAAAGTTTATAGAGAATGGGTAAATCAGAGACTAAATAGAAAGCATACTTAATTTTGTGTGCGGGCGGGGGCGGGGGCGGGGGTGTAGGGTGTGGGGCGTGTCGCTAATTTAGCCCCCGGTTAAAAGTGCAGTTAAACGTACCTCATTTTACGCGTCGCGAACACCACTTGTAAATAAAGTTCTGCCTCATTACAGTTTATGTGCCTTTTAGTTTATAGTGCCGACAACTTTCGTGGAGTGCATTTTAACGTCTTTATTAGAATGCAGGAGAGTTATTTTATAAATTGTTGGTTATTTACTTTTGATTGCATTTTTCACACATAAATATTTAACAAGTCGAAAGTAGATTCATTTGTATTTAAAACCTTATAAAAACATCAATAAGTCGTACAGCTCTCTAAATTCTCAACAAAGAAAAAAACGGCAATATCGATACTAAACTTGTCTTGAAAAAAGTGAATTAGTCCACATTCATTTTAATGAGATCACATTATCACGGCCTCGTCTACCGATCTGTTAATAGAATACTTCAAGTTCGGTAAGGCATAATTATTCTAGAATGTTCGACAAAGATTTTTATAGAAGTAGGCAAATAAAAGCCTCATGTTAGTTGTGATCCAGAAACAAACCAACCGTAAAGTATAATATAAAATCCTCAACGTTAACTAAAAGTATAATTTAAAAAATGTCAAAATTAACTTAAGAAGTTTGGGGACACGATCTCAGAGGAATTTTTAATTTTAACTTTGAAATTAAGATTGATTGTACTTAACAGTTATTTCCGTTAACATTTATTTGAATTTAAATTCAACTTGAAATACAATTTACGGTAAATAAACATTTTTGTTATATAAACGAGTTTTATTGATAGAATATTAAGTGGCTGAATCAGCAGTAGAAAATGGCTATCTTGTTTTTATAAAAAGCATGAAACTTCACTTTGTTCAAGAGAATCTAGAAATTATTAAAACTTCCAAGAAGCGTGGCAAATAATTACTTGCCTGTCTTACCCAACGCCAAGCGCATTTAAGAGGTGATACTTAGAGAGTTGCAACTTACAAAGTAAAGTTAAGCTACCTTTGTTGTACAACAGGATTGCCTTTAACTTATTAAAATATCGATAGAGTTTTCTCAAGCGATGGTGTTTTGTTTTAATAATTAATTAACCTTTGTAATCTCACTTCTATACTTTCTATACCATTATAATAAAGCGTAAACACACACTTCTTTGTTGCCTAAGATCTCAGCAATTACAGCATATTTTTGAATAATCCTTTTTTTAATAAAAAGCCCTACACTTACGTCACGCTTTAGGCTACATATTTTCACGCCATTAAACTTAGGGGTAAATATTTTGGATAAAAACCCTAATGTGGAAATGAGACCATCAGTTGCTGCCAACATAAAGGAAGCAAGATTGTCATCATGTCATGTCATTTTGACATTTGCAATTGATAATTTGACAAATGTAAACAATGAAATTATTTTTTTATAATTCTATGCGGATGAAGTCGCACGGGAACAGCTAGTTTTAAATAAAAATGGAACGTATCGGACGGATAACGGAAAAATATGTGTAAATGATTAATTAATTCCTTTAAATATAAAAGCCGATTTGCATTCGGCTTCCCATGTTCTGAAAACATTTTCTGTATTCAAGGATTTACAATGCCAATAAAATGACAGTCGAGTACGGTCAAATATACTGCCGCACTCGGACGAGTTAAATCCTGCCCATCATCGATTACATGCAAACACGCACGTTTACCTATAAAATTTAACACAGTTTGCTTTTGCAAGTATTCAACGGAAACATCTTGTTTCGAATATTAAAAAATAAGTAACGAATTAGTAAAATCACAAGCAAATATTTGGAAGATGCAAATTTGATAAATTCCGATAACCTTAGGAGTTAGATTTTTGTTAGAGTTTGTAGCCTAAAATAATGGACGGATCTAGATGAAATTAGGCATAGATATAGTTAGTCTGAAAGACCGGCTTTTGTTTTGTAATTGTAGGAAGGGGTCGCAGGCGAAAGGCTAGTACTCATATAAATTAAAATGACACGGTTTTTCAACATTATTTTATACGAAATGTTAACAAAATAAAGCAAGTTAAATGTACGTGTTTAAAATATCAGAATAAATGAGGAAATGATTAAGTATAGGATATTTGTCGACATCTCATTAGTGGAATTTTCAGGAGCGGATTTCATGCAACATTTATTTCATAATGCATGCAGTGAAAAGCGTACGTAATTACTCGCTCTGGATGTCTGCTCGATATTTTCATTTTTTTATTTATCACGCAAAATGTATTCCAAATTTGAATTTGAAAAATATTTTTTGTGTTAAATTCACGAGTTGATAGAGATTGCGTAAATATTAGGGACGAAATATTTATCACATCACATCAAATATTGACTGACATAATAAAATTATCAATGTTAACTAATACTCCGTTTACATTTTTTATTAAAAAAAAACTATATTGAATGCCCTTATTTCTCCTACATTTTATTTTTACTATATTTCTGTGCGGTTATTTCCTTTCTACTTATTTCCAAGAAACAGTTTTATTACCTATGCAGTTTTAAAAACAATGGGACAATAGAAAATTTAGCAATTCAAATATCGAAGAGGACAGATTATAAAATATCGAGGACTTGACCCGCCGCCGCGCACTTGACACGATCACTCAGCCGCTCAGCCGGTTAAAGATATTCAAGAGGTCGAAAGAATATTTTGAAGAACATATATTTGACAAACTTTACATTATGACGTCACACATACGACATTAAGAATGTTTGAACAAATACTGTTGTTTATCAGCACTGTGTGTGTTAGAGGCCTAAATTTGGTCTCTTTTCCATTCCACTCTGTTCTCATAAAGAATACATGAGAAGGTCATGTGTTTGTTAGTCATTTAAGTCATTCTTATTTTCTAACAAATGACATTTGATGGCCAATACGACTTAGGGTCCTTGAAGACGAGCCTACAATTTCCTCAAAGGCCGGCCGCTTCTTTAGTTCCTCTGGTGTTGCGGATGTCCATGGGCGTTGGTGATCATCTCTGTGTTCCCGCCGCTTGTTTGCCCCTTTTCTTATAAAAAAGAGGCTAACTGGCACATCAAATATATCCTGTCTATCAAAATTTTTGTTAGAATTTCTTATAAGTCTATGGTAAACTATAGACAACATTAGCGTTATTACTTACTTTTTTGAGTGTCACTCTTTTATTAAAAAAAAAATCAATCGGAATATTTTCTTTATGAATTGATTCCTTACAAAATAAGCAAAAGGCATAAAGAAAACAACACAGTTTTCCAATCGCAGCGAATTCATATGACACTAGAAATAACTTAAAAACCATTAGTCGAGATGACATTTATGAGAGTGGAGGGTCGCGGAGTGAAGTTGTCCGAGCACTTGACACGGCACACCACTCCAATATCAGACAGCAAGCGATAAAATCCCTTCGAGAATGTTCAAGGCAATATTTGTCTCTTTACTGTATTTATTGCTTACAATACTTCAAAAGAACAATTCATATAACTTATATTATGTTACCATTAAGTTTAATGGTTAGTAAGAGAGTTTTTTGTATATTCAGTCCGACAAATCTACAGAAATAGTTAACTACAAAACTTTGTAAATTGCTTTAAATTTTAACAGAATAGGAACAATAATATTTAAATTATTGGACTGTTTTTCGACAACTCAAATATAAAAAAGTCAGAAGTCACATATCTACATTCTAAGGAAATGTAATTATAAATATAAAATTAAAATGTAACGTGTATTTTGTAATTTTTACTAACATTGATTTCATACCAAAGGTTTCGGAAACCTGTTTATAGCAAGGTTAAATAACGAATTCAACCCTCATAAAATACTTGCGTCGTAAACTTGCTACGCATCCAACCGTATTTCAGATTTGCATGAATATTTCAGTAAATCGGAAATATTATACCAATAAAAACGTTTCTTTTTTAGATATTTCAAAATAGTAAACTACGAAAGCTATTTTTTATTTATAAAAATTCAGTACTACGCTCACTGACCTATATAAAAGGATAGCCTATACGACTTAACATGTGCCTGTTTGGCAGTTACGGTCAATGGTCGGTAAGGACTAAACCTAAATAGAAATAGAACTGTCACTAACTTTAACGGATCGAATTTTAGAAACAAAAGCAATCATTTCTAATCATCAACATATCCACAGATAGAGATCATTGACAATTATGTAAATGTTTTTTCCTATTTTTTTTTTATAACATAAGGTGGCAAACGAGCTAGCGGCCACCCGAATCCGCCAAAATGGCGAAGCGACCGCTGCCCATAGACATCCGCAATAGCAGATGCGTTGCCTACCCTTATCAGACGGCAGAGAAGACGCACATTAAAAGGATATTTCTCCTTCCTATGCAACGCCTCTACCGTCAAATCCACTTCCCGTTCCCATCCCCTCCATATAAGAAAAGGGTGGTAAAGAGAAAGGGACTTAAATTAGGCCTCCGACTCCACACTCATCAGACGAAACACGGAATTGCTTCCATTTCACGCCTATCTTCTGTGTGGTCGTGATACACCGGGCGTGCCGGCCCTGCAGTGCTAAGATGTTAAAGCAGGCACTACCACTGTTATAAATTTTTTCTATGATTAATTCCAAGTTATAAAAGTAAAGTTGGAAGTAAGATATCATTAATATAAAGATTTAATTGACGATTCAATTTCTCAAGGGTCTTAGAGAAGCTTTGATTCATGCAGGTCTGAATGACAGGTTAATTAATGCCAAGCCGTCTCAGATTGCTTGCGGTCGATAAACGTACGCCTACGCCTTAGTGATGCGGGCTTGCAAAGATCACGCTATTGACGATATCTGACGTCACTGGACGTGATTTATTTATTAAGATAAAAGCTGTTACCCGCGACTCCGTCCGCTTGGAATTAAAAAACACAAAAGTAGCTCACGTGGTCTTCCAGACTATCCTCTACATCCATACAAAATTTCATCGAAATCCGTTTAGAAGTTTAGGTTACAAACTCTAACAAACATCCATCCATACTTAAAAAATATTGAAGTTCGAATTTCAAAAATTCTCAGATCGTAATTTGTTTAGACCGCGCGTACAGCTGAAACTAAACTATCGAACAACTATTGTGCGATTGTTTCGCAGCCAATTCAATCGTTTAGTTGCACAGCTAAAAATCGAGTAGGGTGCTCACTTCCGTATACGTTCACAGGAATCAAAGCGAGACTAAATAGTTATGCGATAGCTTATTTTCAGGTGTGCACGTTCTAAAAGTTTGTAATCTATGAACTGGAATTCGAAAAATAATCAGGCGTGAAAAGGAATACAAATTTATGACAAAAACTATTTATGAGGGTGTAATTTATCGTGGGTCGTACCTGAGGTGCCCTGTCCGACCCTAAACGAAATAAGTTCCAATTTGTTTCAACAAAGAACAAAGCGATGGATATCGGTTAGGATTTGCTTTAATATAAATCTTATTTTGAATTTATTCTCGATACAAGGTGACCCTGTAACCTGAACCACCTTAGAAACATAGACGAGTTTGACAAATTCTAATCAAATGCTAATGAGATATTTTGCTTTTCATCATTTTTAAACACATTTCAATTTAAAAAAATAGTGACAAAAATCTCTAAGGAATTCTCAAAGAGATTTCGGCTTTTACAGCTTAATACAAAATTTCTTTAAGAGAATTTTTCTACTTTCATTTTTTCAGTCATGTTATTTATATGTTACAAGATAAATCACGTGAAATTTATTGTTCAATAAAATTTTGGAGGCGTTAAGAGAAACTTAGGTGAATTCTCGATGGATTTTACCTCGACACCTTAACCCCGCGGGCGGACCATTTAATGTCGCTTCGTTGAACGAGCATACATTCTTTAGTCAACGAAAAGCCTGTAGTTTTATTTATGTACTAGTTGTTGCCCGCGACTTACACTATTTTTGTTAATTTTATCTTGAATAAAAATTAACAATTACTCCACTAGCTGTCACCCGCATACTTTATTAGCGCGAAATTTAAATAAAACGTGGTCGTCTATCAAAACATAACATTTCCGCCTGCATCTACTACTACTACTGATTACCCGGAACAAAAGCTGTTTGTAGACAGACAGACTGATAAAATTATATGTATAGAAGATATAGTTAGTTATATTTTAAGATTTATTTTTCAAACATCTTAAGCTACTAAGAAAAAAAACTAATTCCGACTGACTGTATCCCTGTAACACTCTATAAAAACACGTATTAAATAACATTTCAAGTTCAAAAATAGTTTAGTAAACGACGAATGAAATTTGTAGTGCAACCAAGGCTTAACTATCAACTTTGCTAGACTAATTTTATCTTAGAGTTCGTTCTTCAAATGTTTGATTATGAAACACTTTACGCCGTAAATAGCGAAAATATATCCAATTATTGAGACACTTTTTTTATAACAATACTTGCTTACTACGCCTATAAGAAGATGTAGAAATTTACTCGAAAAGTTAATGTTAGTCGAAAAACTTCAAGCTTTTTTCATATTGACAACATACAACATAAAAGATACAATCCCATTTTATTTCCGCAGAACTATTTGCTCGGGGCGATGTAAACAGATCGCCGGCCGCAGATAGACCTCTAAAGTTAGTTTCACACTGTCGCAAAACATGAACGTAGGACAGTTAACAATGCAGTATTGATATTGTATCATTACACTTACCTTCAACACATTACTGTTCTGTGTTATTTACATTCAAATAGCAGTACTGTTTTGTCCCGCTGCTCTACGTAACCGTTACCCTTGTGCGAAATAGCGCTTACAGAGGAACTTGTTATCAAACGTCGATCAAACGATTCATTTCCTTATTACAGTAACAAATATAATTTCTTTTATCTTAATAGTCAGAGGAGTTGATAAGGATTCATTTATTTTGGTATGGTCGTCCACAATACATAGAATGTTATTGGTATGAAGTTACAAAACATGATCATTTACTTGTCCTTTTCCCTATTACAAATGATTTAGATTTCCAAAAATATTCATGATACAGTAGACACACTAGATGGCGTTGTCTACAATTTTTTCGCAGTTACGAATCATCTCCCTAGATCAAGTCATAATTCACAACTAAGTTCTCAGATTCGGTAGTTTCTTGAGTCAATTTTCGTCGGGAAAACTTTTCATTTTGAAAATCACGTTATATCTATTTTCAATTAAACTTTTACTGCGCTTTAATTAAAGTTTGGTTTCGTTTTAATGTCATACATTCCAAACGCGGCAAATATTAATTTAGTAGAAATGTATAATTCTGTTAATAATCACCTTGATATACTGAAAGTTACAACAGTGTAATTGTCATGTATAGAGAAAAATTAGGTATTTCTTTTTGGTATGATATAGTTAGTTTTACATTGAATACAATTAATTTGTAACATTTGTGTTATTCCAGACTTTATTCTACATGTGTACCAAATTTCGGTGATATCCGTTAAAACGCAAGATCCAAGCATCTAAACTTTTTTATTTACGATATTAGTAAACTTTCTAGGTCCGTTAAATATCGATTTAAGGATTAATTGTCAAATAATTTCAATATCAGCATTAAACAGTTGAGTAAATTTGCAAAATCTGTCGTACAACGTAAATATCTTGATGTGTGTGAACCTTTTTGTAATAATTGCATACAATTTGCATATACCCGTAACCCAGTTGAGAGGCGACACCTACGTTAACCCGATCACACGCTCCGCCGGCCGCCTTGCGACTCTATAATACTCGGACCAGCCATCCGTGAACATACAGGCCATTGGATACTCTACATTTACTAGATCTAACGCTTAAGATATTCGATAATATCGACGAGGAAGTTATAGATAGAAATCGTAAGAAATATCATACAGTTAAAATGATTCAGAAAAGATTCCAAAGATTGGTCAAATCTAATGTTTTTTATATTATAAGGTGGAAAACGAGCGAGTGGACACCTAAATTCGCCGCAAAAGGCAAAGCAAACTCACTGATGGTGGAAGAGACAAACTTAAAGAGGATATTTTCCCTTCACATGCATCTCCTCCAGCATCAAAATCACTTTACTTTAAAAATGATCCGTTTTGTTTTGGTAAACTATTTATCATGGTAAGTACACAATGATTTTGTTTTGTTTTTTATAAGAGACTAAAGACGTTCAACTAACTTATATCAGTATCTGATTTGCGATATCTTATGTCACTTTGAGTAAATTTTATTTCACTCCGCAGTGTTGATCGTATTTGGTATTTTTGTTATTCAGCGCACAGCAAACTATATCTTATCGAATTCGGATAAAAATAATTTTTCCTTTAAGTTAGTGATGCTTCGGCTCGCAGATAAATCTCCGAGATATCGAACAGAATAGTAAACAGGAATAGACAACTTCATGCTTCGATTAAGGAATTCCGAGTTACGATATTCTGAGGAGTAACAAATTTAATCCAGTGTTGCGAGAAACGTTTTTAGAACAATCATTTTATTCCCCTTTTATAGAATTAAAATTCTTTAACAAAACATAACGCTTCTTGGAATATTGTTTTTTTATATACGTAATTAAAATAAGACTGTTAATGCAATGAAGTTTTATTACTGAAAAGTTGAGCAATAAATATATCTTAGTGTACAAATTGACTACAAAACTTTTCTCCTAAGTAAGAGAATAGCAATTGATTAACTTAATAAATTAGTGCTAATTTTATCTAAACGTTTTGGACTTGTTTAGCCTTGTTGTCTAAATTGGCTTAGTTACTTTTCTTACGGTGTGTTTTCACTAACGAAACTTGCGCACATTGTTTTTCACTATCTCAGGTTTTCAAAATGTAAAAGGTGATTTTTGTAAAACATCCCGAATACTATGAATAGATATAGGATTATTTATGAGTAAGTTAAATGTACTTAATTAGTATTTCTTGTAAATTTTCATAGCATTTTATACGACTTAAATGTTCTTTGATTTGATTCTATTTGAATTTTTTGAATATTATAGATTTTAGATCTCGTTAAATGTATAAAGTTGATATTGTTAACTTAGAGACAAAGTAGCACAGCTTAGTAACGTAACTTTGTGCGTGTATGAAGTAATGCGGCCGGCTTGACGCGGATTAAGTTCATTAGTCTGCATAGCTAATGATTCACTTAATTCCGAGCTCATTACGCATTTACCACTTAATCTCTAATCGTATATGTGATAATCATGATTTATTAATTTCATAGATTGATTACAGTCAGCTGTATAAATATGTTAACAATTCAGAAATATGGACTTTCGACCTTGAATGTAGATTATTGAAGAATGTGTGCATACGTATTTTGTAAACCAAAAGGTATATTTAAATGGATAAGTTTGGAAAGTTTTGTAAATGTCGCTATATTTATGCAGCTAACTGTACCTGCATGTAATGCAATTAAATTTGGAAATATTTTCATGGTTTATCAATGATTTTTAGTAATTAACATTTTCCTAAAATTTAAAAATTTCATTTTCGAGATTATTGTGTTTTTTTATATAGAGTCGCATGATTTTTTTTCGTCTATTTTAAATAATTGCTAATCATCTTTTTCCTGACCTTGTCCGTTATCCCTGATAACACCTATTTTACAGCATTTTGCTAACATTTATTTAACTCAGAAAAATACAACGTCTTGATCTTGCGCCATCTATACAAAAACACTACGCCATTTTGAAATATCGTATACATCAGAAGGATTGAGCGTTCACTTGCTTAAATAAATTGAATCTGAAATCAGCATGAAATATGATTTTCCGATGTAGCGAATTTTCCTTAATGGGATTCCGCTTCCGTTGACCCGGTTTCGATGTGAGAGCTAAAGTCGACTCTTTGTTGTATTTCGGGCATATTTTATAAAACACAAAAAACATGACTTCTTAAGTAATCTTCTAACTTATTTGTAATGTTATCTTATTGTTTTGATATGTTACAACGGAGACAAATAAGTTATGTAGAATTTAGAAGTAATTACATTAGACGTTATTTTTTAATCACATTTTAATGAGATTTTACACTAGTTGTTTGTTTACAGCGTGTAAGATATAATGTTATTTTAAAACTCTATTCATTCTACAACAATAATATTTAATTACATAAGCATATTTTTTAACATTTCAAAGTTCTGAAGTATACAATTTCTTAATTTATTTACGTAAAACCTCTTCAAAGTACTTTAAGTATTAAATTCAAACTAAATTGTCTCCAACGCAGGTTTGTGGAATCTCATTTAATCAGCTTTGCGGCTAAAATTTAGAACGAGCTATTTTAAATTCGTTAATTTAATGCCACAAAGTTGCGACATCGAATAATTGAATTGTTACTTTAATTTTGTATACCACGTCAACAAATACCACTAAAACTTAACCATTTTTAACTTGTATTATAATTTAGACGTCACATAACCTATTTTTTTTATAACTAGCGGTCCGTTACTGCTTGGTAGTCATTTCTTTATTCGTGTTTTAAATGCTGACTATGTTAAGTATTAAGAATGTGGATGACTACAAAGGTAGTGGAAGACCTAAGCCAGTATGGATTGCATATAGGAAGTTAATTCAGATATGACAGCTAATAGAACAAGGTCATGTTGATGATGTTACTCAGTGATGACGTAGCTTTCTGTGAATGAATTTGTAAAGTCGGTTCAGTGCTTTTTTAGTTTATTCGTTACATCCATTAATATCAATCTTTCATCTTTTAATTATTGGAACAAATGACAGCGTTCAAGGAGTTTTTACACGTTTTAGGTCTCAAGCCATTAGAAAAAAAGGAAGAATTTAAACTATTTGAAATTAGAACACATTGTCAAAATCATCGTATTTTCTATGTCTTTTTAAGTACGTATTTTACCAATACACATGTCTCTGTTAAAAATAATTTTATTTCTAATTCTTTTACGATATACAAACAGTGTTAAGATAAGAAACATATACAAAAGGTGTTTATACAAATATAGGAGTCAAAATATGTTATCTTTGTAGTATGGTCTAATAACGTTATCAGGGATGTTAGAGAAATTTGCGAATGCAATTAACGCAGACGAGAAAGTTTCTCCAAACAGATTTGTAGAGCGCTACTCGTATCGACAACTAACTCCATAAGTTTACAAACTTTGTGTATGGACACGAATAAATCAGATATTAGAACATTAATCTTTGAAAAATTCAAGTATTAATCTACAAATCAGATATATTAAAAATTACGTGAAAGTAATTCTTATAAATCATGAATGAATTTGACATCGGAATTACTCGTAGATCAGTTAGTACTTATAAAGTCTATTGATGTTTCCACGTCTTGCCACTAAGTCCCAATAAGTTCCAATCCAAGATGGCTCCTCGTTCCTAATTGGACAAAACACTACTTGGCCATTGTGAGTTCTGGTCCACATACAAAATTATCCTAGTAATTTCAACTGCAGAGTTCAAAATTAGTTCACATCATGTGCATATAAGCAAGTCGACTTTTTGTGTCTTCGCATGTTGGTCATGAGTTGGGAGTATGTGTATTTAAGACAATACTAAATAATTTCAACTCTGGGCATCTGTTCTTAAAAATAAACAATTTCTCGACCAGTAATCATTATCACCAGCACACATGTCCCCACCGAGGGGCTCGGAGCCTACCCTAATAAGGGGTGACTAGGCCATAGTCAACGACGCTGGCCCACTGCGGGTTGGTTGACTTCACACATATCTTTAAATTTCTTCGCCGATATGTGCAGATTTCCTCACGATGTTTTCCTTAACCGTAAGAACGTCGGGTAAATTATTTACATATGAAAATTCGAAATATCGAAAATCACATTGGTTGCGCGGGATTCGAACCCAAGACCTGTAGATTACAAGTCAAGTGCTTAAATTATTGAGCCACCGACGCTCAACCAGTAATAGTAGATAACAATCGGAAAGCCTTAAATATTCAGCATATATAAAAGTTTAAATTTAATTATACTCATTCCGTAATGCTATTCTTTTTTTTATTCCCTCCCCAGGCAACGCAATGCTCCACAACTCAATTTAGAATGTGAATAATAAAAGTGGAACGTTGAATAGAAAAAGTTGGCGTTCAGACGTTCTAAGTAAATTAAAAGTTATGTATGTTCGCACTAGATTACCAGATTCAACTTTAAACCTGCTAATCCTTTCAGTCACCTTTAAGTGGTGTAACCTGAATCCAATAATCGAACGGGTAAGTCGATCTGAAGCATATTTTAAATACTTTGCTTGACGTTATTTTTCTATTGCTTTATAAGTAATTTTTAATCACGAAGCGGCATATGGCAAATAATAGTGGCCAATTGCCACTATTATTTGCCATAAATAGTAAAGTGACCCGTAGACTTTGCCTTCTCGTTGCCTACATTTACTAGACAGCATATCAGCATGCACAAGCATTTGCCTTTCCGGTGCCTACCCACGTATTTGTAATTCGTTTGTTTACTCCTAAAACATCTTGTATTCTCATCATTAACTTCACAGTCTTGCTTTTAGCAATTTGAAATTGAATTCCAGCAGCTCTTACGCGGCAAAACTTTGTTATAAACAAACAACAACTTGAATTTGTTAGACGATAGTTACATTCGTTTGATGTTAATTTTGCTTCTATCTAAATTCGAGAAAGCAATAAACTTGGTACTGAGCACTTAGTTTAGAGTACAAGGTTTTTACACAATTATAAAATTAACACTACAGAAGGCGATTGGCAAAAGACCATTACTATGGTCACCTTAAAAGGCCTCTACCTCTTTGGTTACAATAAACGAGATTTTATTAATTTAGCTTGAATGACCTTTAAAGAGAAATGTATCATAGTCTAAATCCTTGTCGACACTATGTTATGTAAACGGTCAATTAACACTCCAACTTCGTTATCCCGGTATTACAGAACAGCGTCGCTGTTGGTATACAAGAGCCAGTAGCCATGTTCCTTGTCAAGCATGGATTGAGAATATCTTCAATAACATTGAATTTATAAATTTGTATTGATTTAAATTTTGCCCCAGTTTGTTAAGTATTGTAGCATTATTTTATAACAACCGTTTTTTTTTAATAATATATGGTGGCAAACGAGCAAGCGGCCACCAGAATCCACCGAAATGAAAAGCAACCGCTACCCATAAACATCCCCAATTAGAGATGCGTTGCCTACCCTAGATTGACGAAGGATGAGACGCATATAAAGAGGACTATTCCTCCTCCTATGCCTCTCCTCCACCGTCTAATCCACTTTTCCTTCCCATCTTTTCCTCTCAAGAAAAGGGTGAATAGGGAAAGGGATTAAAATTAGGC
>NW_013525024.1:3480537-3499787 GCF_000836215.1 Papilio polytes | reverse complement strand
CGTGCGAAGATGTTAAAGCGGGCTCTACCACTATTACAACTAACTTAATTGTTAACTGTTAATTATGTAATTGCAGCGTAAATATTTACGATAACGTTGACAATATCGTCGAAGAGAAACTTTGATCTTTGAAAAGTCTTTTAAACAAGAGCGTTTAAACAACTTTTTTAGCGTTTCCTTTAACATTATCTAGAGACACTAGCATTGGTCTTTATACATGAATACTTTACTATGATTATTTGAAATTGCAAAACGTAATGTTTGTTCTTAAAGAAAATTCAAGCAGCCTTGTTTGCAGTGCTATTCCAGTAATTTTAATACTTGAAGAAACTCATTGGGCGCTCGTTGCGGACCCACCGGCCCGAGTAAAAAGTAATATTCATACGAAGCATAATGCTCCCGGCACAAGGGAGGTGAATTCTAAATTAAAATTTTATATAATTTTGTAGCAGTTTTGCTAATTTTGTTAATCGTGAAATTAACAAATGTTATTTTATTTAATTTTTTTATTCGTATCTAGCAGAAAAATGAATGTAACAGAATTGTTGTAAATGTAAACGTTCATCATACTAATATTATAAATGTGAAATTTTAGATGGATGTTTGTTAAAGTTTGTAGCCTAAACGGCTGAACGGATTTCGATGAAATTTTGTATAGATGTAGAGGAGAGTCTGAAAGTACAAATAGGCTACGGACTTTTGTTTTTTTAATTCCACGAGAACGGAGTTGCGGGCGAAAGCTGACAAGTGACATGATAGATTATTCTAAAATAATGAAATACACTTATAATTCGCTTGTTTGTGTTAAAATATCAGATTGAAGAAAATATCGTGGTAAAGACTATGTAATAAAATAACGCCCGTGAAAATGAGCGTAGAAAATAAAGGGAAATTAATGTGTTTTATATCCCATACACAGCTTCCCAGCTTCATCAATTCACCCTGATATGGGTTCGGTCTCCTTTGTTCCAATATTAGTATCGCCGTCGCGGTCTGACTTACATTGTGGAAACAGCTATTATCTATTTAATTTTTATATATTATACAATTTTTCATTGTTTTTAGACACAACTGAAAAGCATCTAAATAAATCTATCAAGATTAAAAGCGATTTTAACTCTATTATAGGTAGAGAAAACAAAAACGTAAGAGTAAAAGTACCAAATATAACAACAAACTTTTCAAAGATACTCGAAAATAATACAATAAAGTGCAGTGCAGCTTCTGTACAATAATTTCGTTAACACTAAAGAACAGTTATCCAGTTATATGAATATTTATGGAACAATATCCACTTCGGTCGTGATTCATTTCGAAAGTGCAATTAACCTGTTTGTGACCATTCCAGAAGTACACTTGGCTCAGAATAAATATCTGATTTCGGATTTTGCTTTTATAGCTTATTGTTAACTGTAAAGTAAGTTTTCACTGTAACAATACTTGTAATAGGGAATGACTATACTATCCGTCTCCACTGAGGGCCTCGAAGCCAAGCTAAGTAAGGGGTGACTAGGCCATAGTCAATACTATTGTCATTTCTCTTAAAAAAAACGTTAGTTGGTAGTGTCAATTCATAATTTTACCACAAATGTTTTATTCATACTATACTTTAATGTTGTTAAGAGATTAGAACATCCTGTATAGTAAAGCAAATGCCTTGCGACTTAGTAATTATTACTGCAAATTGCAATTCAATTGTTCTCAATATATCAGTTTTGCTTTTTAATTTAATACCATTGGTTTTGTCATTATTAAATGCAGGAGGCGATCAAAAGTGTATCTATAATTACTCAATGAATGAAAATAATTAATAGACTTCAACCGAATATTGTGAATTTCATTTTAAATTAACAAATTAAAGCTTGTATATAAAATGTATTTGCTATTAAATAAATGAACAACTGTTGATGATAGTTGATGTGAATTGCGAAAAAAATAAATTGCAAATTATTGAATTGGAGATTGCTTTTATAGGTCTAATGGCTAATACGAGGCTAAAATTTAGGCACGTATTGGCCAATAGACAGAGATTCAGAGATATCATAAAAATAGACAAAAAAAAACAAAGAATTTATTATTAGAGTACATCTTAATGGTACTTCATTAGATTAATTAAGTATTTAGAAATCGTTTAAGCTTCAAAGTTAGTTTCAATGTTCAGTTTAAGTAAATTTCCCCGGACAGATGCGAAGGTACTTGAGTATCGATTCCCACAAAAGTGGTTTAAGTTTCTTAAGTACTTCAGGAGCTTACTTAGCGAAGTTTATCTTTGAGTTTGTTTGTACAGGACACACAACCAGCGGCCCTTAAATATATTACTTTACACAACTGAGATAGTGTTTATGTTTAAAAACAGATGTTCTAGAAACACTGTCTAGAGATAGTCTAGTTCTTAGATGGTAAATCAGAATTGTAGAATAATTTCAAATGTAAAACGAAGCAGTACGAAATACTGTGTTCGTTGTCCAAATATTTTGTTGAAATTTTTACTTCAACAACAATAAAAACTACATAGGTAAATTGTTAGAAATAATTAAAGAGTAAATTCTAAATAATAATGAAATTAATTTCGTTTCCTAAATTACGTGAAAGTAATTCAGTCAGCACATGTCACTTTAAGGAAAATGGTTAAAGGAAAAACTGACGGAAACACTACGTTCACGAAATTACACGGAAGGTCGCTGTCATTTCAAACATCGAGGTGAAAGCATCACATTTAGGAAAATGCCACGAAAAACTATCGTAAATGCTACCGCGGAAAATGTTACCAACGTTAAGTGTTAAAAGATTAGATTTTTTTTTAAATTGCAAAACCAGCGCTTGACACTATCCCACCTAGACCGAGGTAAAGATGTGGTCGAAGGATGGTACGCGCTAGTTTAGTAAGTAAATAGTAGTTTAATTTAGACTGAAAGTGTGTAATTACCTCATTTCTTTTAAAAAACAGCAAAGTACAGATTATACTAAACTTCAAGAGACTTATAAGCCACAAAAATAACTTTTAAAAGTGACTTGCTTTTGCTCGCGAATCGACTAATGATAAATTAAAAATGCAGTAGTAAATATAGCCTGTTACTTAGTGATAATATGGCTTATGACTCTATTAATTTCAAACAAGAATACAAACATTTCCTCTTTAAAATAACTAATAGACAAATTTCGTACCTGCATTGGTAATTTATGAACGTATTTTTCGAAAAATACTACGACAGTTTTCAATTCAAACTATTGATAGGTATTATTATAATTTAGCTATAATTTTTTTTTCATTCACTAGAAAAGTAAAGAGAAATATTATGCAACCGAAGTATTCCAAGCAAATTAGAATTAAGAGTAACTTGTAAATTAATCGCTACATGACGTTGCAAATAAAATTACTCCATCGATATACAAAAATGTATCTTATGACTACGCAATAAAGTTTAATTTGGCCTGTAATATTCAGAGATAGGTCTCGATACTATCTCCCATGAACATCGGATTACAATAATAGGTATGTTTATGAAACTATTAAGGTTAACATATAGGCTCAATGAAGTTCGCATGTTGGTACTATTTGCAAACATATCTAATCGTAATATAAGCAAGTGATGTACCCAACAAATCTATACTAATATAATAAAGCGTAAACACGCTACTTTGTGGCGTAGGATGTCAACAATCACAGTATAATTTTTTAATAATTAAAAAGCCCTACAATAGCGACACGCTTTAGACTACATATATTTTCGTTATTAAATAAATTGAAAAAAAAAAACATTCATGTGGTAAAGGGACCATAAACTATAATACAAGGTGCCAACATTAAGGAAGAAAGATTTCCATCGTACTGTAATTGGTATTCAATGTCAAAGTCTTTCGTTATCATTTGTGTATTTGAATTTTGAGAATTTGACAAACGTAAACAAAAAAAGGAAGTTTTTTATAATTACATGCGGATGAAGCCGCACTGGTACAGCTAGTACGACATAAACGCATATTATACTTCTGATTTTATTACATTTGTGTTTGTCGTGGGTTTAGCAACAGTTTTAACTGAACAAGTTCGACTTCAGTTATAACTGTCGACTGTCGTTCCAGCCATAAAATTATTTTTAATTTGTGCCATTTAAAAACTAATTAAATCACATGGCATATCTCTTATTGTATTAATAGAATTTTATTTAAAACAACAGTGGAATTCTACCCTTAAATATCTATAGTAACGTATGGAGCAAGGTAATCTCTATAAAGCCGGATCGCAAATCAATTTATAGCCATGTGCTCACATAAAACTTCATTACCAGCGTCTACCGACCAGATATTCAATTGTTCGTCTAAAATGACCCACTAAAGTTATGTTAGCCTTAACAAGGTTTTATCTACAGTAATTTTATTTACAACTTTTTTTAATACTCATTGCTTAACGAGCACGACAGTCGAAGACGTTAAAATATCTCTAGGGCGATCTTGCGCCTTGTACCTAAGCTAGAAATGCTACCCTACCTTACTGAGTACACCCAGCTTTTTAAAGCATAGCCTTGTCTTTCTCAGACGGCCGAGACAACTAGGGGATTGTTCTAAAACTAGAGAACCTTTAATGCAGCCTTTATAAGTGTACATATTTCCGTATCGGAGTATATTCTCGTTGGTTTTAAGATTGTTCTTGTATAATTTTGTTTCTTGATGTTGATACAATGCCCGAGCACCCGCAGATTGATGTATGTGACGTAAGATTAACATATTAATGTATTATCCCTCTCGCGGCTTACGGAATTATTTTTAATAACGCTGCCATTGTGATTTATGAAGGGCCAGAATTTAGAACGAGCCGACCTTCTCAGATATTTTTATGAACGTATCGCGCACAAGGAAATTATCGGAAAATTTATGAAAAGTAGGTTACGTGGGAATGGATACAAGATATTATTAAAATGCGTTATAGAAATATATATCGCTAACATTTACATTTATAATTTATAGCCTAAATAGATTGACAAAAATCTTACTAGTAGTTACTTTAGATGGATGGAAGTTTGTTAGAGTTAATAGCCTAAATAGCTGAACATATCAAGCTGAATTTTGGCATAGATGTAGAGGATAATCTCGAAAACCCCATAGGTTACTTTTGCTTTATGTAATTCCACGCAGACGACGTCGCAGTTGAAAGCTATTATCGAAAATAGCGAATTATAAAGGTAAAGTAATATAATCAACATTGTTAGAGAACGAATAAAAGATATTAAAAAACGGAAGTATAAGAAAAATATTACTTAAGCTACAAGGAGTGTATTTGTTTTGTTGTGAATCACAGTTTCCTGTCTCCACGCGGCGATAATGTCGGCGTCTAATTGAAACCGCCAGTAACATTTTTCCTCTGTAAAGGAGTTGCAATATGGTACAAATTAAAAATTTACATAATAAGTAAATCCTTAAGGGAATTGTGAATGTAACTCTAGATATAGTCTCAGAGAGCTTTAATTGAATGTAATGTTCGTAAGATACGGGTTTCTTACCACGATTGAATTGTTTTAGCTCCCGATATTTCGGCACAGTTCCATGCGTCATGTTCACGGGCTGACTGAAGTGATGCGGTAGTGTGAAAAAAAAAATTGTAATTTTTTTTTTATTTCTTCTTCGTTCTTCTTTTTTTCTTCGTATCTTACGAACATTATATTTGTAAAAACCACGACAGTTTAAAGTTATATATTTAATTGAATGAATTGACATAGATGTAATAAGCCATGATTATAATGCCTGCGTGTACCTTGTAACTTCCCTTGCTTAAGTCCTAAAAATCTAGTTACTAAAGTATTTGACTTACGGGTGAATACAAATACGTTAGGATACAACTTCGTCTCGTAAGAGCTGTTTAGAAAGTGACAAAGTTCAAAATTTTATTGAAATTTGCAGTATTACATCGACTCAAATATTTAAAAACGCTTTTAAGTATTTTATGTTAGCATTCGAGCGTTAATGGCTTGTATCTAAAGCTAACAACATAATATCACCTCGTATCGTTACCGTCTCATAGTTTAGATAATATATTAGAACAATCTTCAAATTCCTTGCGGTTATAAATAATTTACGTACAACTACATCGTAAGGCACGAAGTCGTTATTCATTGTGACGTTTGCTAGTATAATTAAGGAGTTAGTTTCAGCCGAGCGTATCGTACGTGGGTTTCGAATTACGAAACAGTACAGAAAAAGTCCAAGTTGTCGAGTTCAACGGTGGGTTCTAGGCATCAAAACAAAACACTTATGTTATTTCCTAAATTAAACAATATCCTTTACTATCAAACTTGAGACAATATGAATGAATTCTTAGCCTAATTTTAGCCCCTTACCCTTTCTGGATGGGAAGGAAAAGTGGATTTGACAGTGGAGGAGACGCATAGGAAGAGAGAAATGTCCTCTTTATGTGCGTCTCCTTTTCCAACAATTAAGGGTAGGCAACGCATCTGCAATTGCAGATCCGCAATTGCGGATGTTTATGGGCAGCGGTCGCTTTCCATTTCGGTGGATTTAGGTGGCCCCTTGCTCGTTTGCCATCTTATATTATAAAAAAGCACATGTTAAAAACATTACAATTAAAATAAATGTGCACAATTAAATAAATTTGGTAATTTTTCATTCTATTGTTTAACAGTAATGCCAACATATATCATACTGGCGTGTTTAGAGGAGAAATAAGGAAATTCCTACGTTCACCACTTCGCTGTATCTCAAGAGCTTTGAGACGAATGCGATGGAATTTAGAATGTGTTTTATCAACACGAGTTGACAGTGATGTTAATCTTGTACGTAATTGCTGATACTACGCTTTGGGGAACGTTTGTGTTTACATAAAATTACTGCTACCTTATAATGTCGATAATTTATTACCTAAAATGTATATCTCAAGAAGTTGATTTAAAATTTTGATTCTAAATTTTAAAGTTTACAATCCATTGAAGACTTACGTTAGTGCCTATTTATTTTATTAAAGACCGTTGCCTGGTTTTCCTAATTCTATTTTTTTCACGTCATTAAATCTATATCTATACTATTATAATAAAGCGTAAACAAACACTTCTTTAACTTATTTTAACCACAAATTGTAATTATCTTTTAGTTGGTATAACTGTTATTGTAATTGTTAATATCTTATTTTTCAATAAAAATATTTCTATTCTGTTTGTTACCTAAGATGCCAGCAACTACAGCATATTTTTGAAAAATTCTGATTTTAATAAAAAGCCCTACACTTACGTGACGCTTTAGGCTATATATTTCACGCTATTAAACTTAGGGGGTAAATATTTTGTTTAAAAGCTCTAATGTGGGAAAGAGACCATAAGTTGCTGCCAACATCAAGGAAGCAAGGTTGCCGTGGTTTGTCATAATGTCATGTCATTTTGACATTTGCAATTGATAATTTGACACATGTAAACAACAAAAAAAAATCATAATTTTATGCGGATGAAGTCGCACGGGAACAGCTAGTAGTATATAAAGTATAAAATGTAATTTCCAGTAATTGTTTATGTTATTTTCTATCTGTTTCTTTATTAAGTTCTATCTATCTGTTTCTTTATTAGCTTTCGCCCGCGACTCCGCCTGCTTGGAATAAAAAAAAACAAATCTGAGTATCTTATGTGTTCTTCCAGACTATCTTCTACGTCTTCGCTGAATTTAGGCTACATACTTTAACAAACCATCTATCTAAACTTTCGCATTTATAATATTAGTATGAAGTATGATTGAGCAAAGGAACGGCTGTAGCTACCTACTGTGTATCTTAACTTTGTTAACAATACATTGAGCAAAGTGAATGACAATAAAATTTTATGTCACGAACAAATGAAGCAATAGACGGTTGCCAGCGATAGGCACAAATGCAACGAGGGCGGACAAACTGATATTGATCATTTTGAAAGCCTTTGTAAATAGTAACATTTACTAACAAATATAACAATAAACTACGCAATAACATAATTATAACGACCTGATATAAATGTAATAAAATATAACATGTTTTCCAAACTTTCGGGGCCTCGGAAAGCAATAAAAGAAAATTAAACGCGCGTATTCCGTGATAGTCACCAGTTACAGAAATAAATAATACTTCAAAGAACGTTGAAAGAAATAAGTCTATTATTTGAAAGATATTATCTGTATTGACTATTGAGGAAAAGGTCGTTTAAAGGTTATTCGTTTCTTTTTATTTGTAAGTGTTGGCAGTATTTTAGGGTCTTTACAAACTTTGGTTATTTATACTTTGTTGAAAAATTTTCAGATCATATTTGAAAACAATAATTGCTTATAAAATGTCTGCTCAAGGAACTCACGGAGTTATTGTTTTCTCTTTACAAATAATACTTTTCATACTACAAATGTATTTCATCTATACCTACATTATAAAGAGGAAAGATTTGTATTTTTGTATGTATTGAAATAACTCACAAACTACTGGGCCGATTTTAAAAATTCTTTTACCGTTAGAAAGGTCATTTATCTGCGAGTGACATAGGCTATTTTTATTCCACGCGGGCGAAGTCGCGAGCAACAGCTAGTTTACAATAAAATGTAAATACAAGTGTCATAGTCCAGTTATAGGCATATTGTAGGTAACAAATTAAATGTTAATGCAACTTAACAGAAGCTTATGGTTGATCAAAAAATAATTGCAATGCAAAGGGCACCCTCGTCAATGTCTTGAGGCTTACACTATATTTGATTTCATAGTCCGATCTTCGCTTATCACAATTCCAAACTAAGTAATATGTACTATCCAATTTTAATAATTTATCTTTAAGATTGATTACGCTGACATATTTTGAGAATAATTTACTATCGATTTTAAATATAAATGCTGTTATATAAAAACAGAATTTATAACCTCTTTATTTTGGAACGTCTGTTTAAATTCCAAAATACACTAAAGAAATGTTTAAGATCGAATTAAACAGTTCTATCTACAATAGATATTGTTGTAATATCGTCAATATTAAACGTAATTTCAATGACAACGTAACACAGAACACCGAAGTAACAGACACGACTTTCAATTCTCTTGATGTCTTCTTTGTTCTATTGTTTTCGAAAAATCGTAACAGCTTGCCAAAAAAATGTCTCTTTCAATAGCCCAGTATTATTTGTTTTAAATGTTTTTGTGATCCATTGAATTGTTTCTCATTGTTTTAGGGCCAAAATAGGGAGATAATTTTTAAATAGCAGTAAGGTTTTGTAATCGTAAACTCTTCGCTTTTTGAATCGAAAGTTGAAATATAAGAAATATCTTTCTAAATTTTAATACTTCATCTATCAAACATGAAGATTAGTTTAGACATTTTTTAGAGAAAATAATGTGGAAACATCAAATAAAGTCTAGTCTATATAAAAATAAAAGTCGTAAGAGAAATTTCTCTCAAGTTAATATTTATCATTTGTATCGAAGTGGAGACATTAAACACCCTCCACGAATATCAAAGCGCGCGGATCATTCCCTTGCTAATTAATATTTTATTCAAGATGTTTTCCTTATTTCCTCTCCTTTAAAGAAGTATTTGTTTGCAAAGATACTGTTAATTTCGCTTATTTTTAATCATTTATAGTCTATACTGATCTATTTGTAATATCAAAAGAAGAATTCCAGATTTCCAGAAGATATTTGCGTTTCTGATAACGAAAACCGCATTTAAAATTGTTTGTGTGTCTGTCTGTCCACGATTGTTTCGGGTAATCTTCGAAACGGCTAGACCGATTTCGACTGGTCTTTCGCTGAAGGGTAGCTGACATAGACGGGCATATTATAGGGAAGTCGCGGGCAACACCTAGCTTGGTATAAAAGACTTTATAAAAAAAAACCATACAAGTATGAATACAGTAATAAGACCCCAAGTTATTCCAATTTACGATTATTACCTAAGATCGTATCCGTAATTTTAAACTTTAAATAAGCTATATAACTCTAAAAACTATGCAAGTTATTAAACTTTACTTGTATCAAATTCTTCAAGTAGATATTTTACAAGTAGTGGCGATGTAATTTATAGCAAGGGTCCTTCGTCTTTGGCGCAATTTAAAAACTTCAGAGGGTAAACATAAATAGTGCATTAAAACATATGAAAACTCTTCTATTTATTTTGCGTTCGATTCATAACGAATATTCAAAATTTGTTAGTTTTCGAAATTCTATTACAATTTGTATAACAAATTAAGTTCATAGTTCGCTAAATTATTACAATTAAACCACAGGCTGAGGAATGTAAATTGATGATGTCAGGCTGTTTCTGGGAGGCCGGAAATCCATTCATTATAGAAAGGTTCTGTTTGTAAGAGAATAAGAATATACATATGTATATTATTTAGACACTAGCTTTCGCCCGCGACTCTCTCCGTAAGGAATTAAAAAAAAAATAAGTAGCCTATGTGTTCTTCCAGACTATCCTCTACATCTATGCCAAATTTCATCAAGATCCGTGCAGCAGTTTAGGCGGCAAACTCTTACAAACATCGATCGAAACTTTCGCATTTATATTAGTAAGGTAAGATGCTGAAACTCATAGCTATTTTATTACCTACTAGCTGTTTCCAAACAGCTTCATCCTCGGGTAATTAAAAATTTTATTTTGTCGTTTACATTTGTCAATTTATCAATTGCAAATGTCAAAATAACATGACATGATGTCAATCCATAGCAATCTTGCTTCCTTGATGTTGGCAGCAACTTATGGTGTCTTTTCCACATTACGGTTTTTATCCAAAATATTCACCCCATAAGTTTAATAGCGTGAAAGTATATAGCCTAAAGCGTGACGTAAGTGTAAGTGTAGGTATTTTTATTAAAAGAAGAATTATTCAAAAATATGCTGTAATTGCTGACATCTTAGGCAACAAAGAAGTGTGTGTTTACGCTTTATTATAATAGTATAGATTTTAAAACTTCATGTACTGTAAAAATTAACAGACAAATAAATAATACAATACAATTTGCTTTTGAGATTAACACATTCGAGTAAGAAAGGGCGAATGTAAGGCTCGTGTAAGTCAATATCACGCACCTGCTTGCTGACATTAAACGGATCGTGTATTTGTACGGGTCAGTAATTATCTGATTTTCTTGAGTATTTGCTGTTCTAAAAACTTTGTTACAGATGTTATGTTGAAACAAATGTTACTGGAATTAAAATACGTAATAAAAGAAAAGGTTTTGATAGTAAAACCAATAGAACAAATTTTCATTTCTTTGTTTTTAAATTAGATTTACAGACAGATAGTCGTGTAAGTTTTGTGCCAGTATTTTCTTATTTGTAAACGGTTATTTTAAAACAAGGTTATTTCCTCGTTTTTTATTCTTACATTTTTTAATATGAAGACAAAGTATCATACTTCATACCAATTATATCTTTTGAATACATTCATAATTTTTAGTTTCACCAATTTCCCTTCATACAGCAAAATGTATTAATAAAAAGAAATCAGCACAACACGGATTATTCCCGTCATCCAGCTCTGTCCCCATGTGAGAATAAAAAGTTTCATCCCTCGCACCTTTTAGTCCCACTATCACCAATAAGGTGACAGATGAAACCGTTATGAAATAAGTTCCAACCGTCACCTAGTCGCAAAAGGTGGGACGGATGAAACTTTGTATTCTCGTTTATTTTCATGTGGGGACAGAGCAGGGTGACGGTTGGGAATAATCCCACATTAGATCATCGACATACATAGGGACGGACCCTATGACATCTGTCAATGTCATTCGACAAATTTATGCATAAGCTCGCCATTTTGGCGGGATCAGTAGGTTTGAGTATTGTATTGAAATGGCTTTTTGTTAGTTTGTAGCATAAACGGCTGAACGGATCTGGATGAAATTTGGCATAGATCTCGAGCATAGTCCGGAAGAACACATAGATTAATTACTTTTATTTTTTTAACTCCACGCGGGCGAAGTTGCGGGCGAAAGCTACTCAGAAAGTAATTCTCAAAAACTTTTTTTAAAATAAAACTGCTTTCTTTCATTCGTAATATTTTATTAAAATCGTTTAGTCCGCCTCTCATTAGTAGTTAATTGAGGGAAGTATTTTGTTCAGACCAGAATATTTTATCTATGTTTACACGTAGAGTTGTTATTTAATAAAATTAACAATTGAAAGTGCGTTTGAAGCTACAAATAAAATCAGATTACATTAAAATAACATGTTAACATTGCTAAGTGAAAATTATTGCTTACCATTTGACTCTTGTTGTCTAGATGTTAAAAAGTTACTAATTTAGGCTTTCTTTTTATCTTTTTTCTATTACAAAAATTAATTTATTTTGCTTGAAATTCAATAGTTCAAATTTCCAACAATTACAAAGGTCTAAAAAAAATTCAATGTTTACCTAACTAAATACAGAACTTAAGCCACACACACGCAGTTTTATCTACATATTAAAATTATCTGACAGATCGGACTATTCAGAAAAAATTAAGCGTGTGTGTGGCTTTATAAATAGAAAGGTATTGATTGTTTAATTACTGCTTTTAATTATACAATACAATTAGACAGCAAGAATCTAATGGTTTTTAGGTTATGCTCATCCATTTGCAATTTCGTCGTGCGACATAAACGCAAGTGTGTATTAGGCTTTATGATTATTAATGTTAGTAACTAATAACTCAGTATGCCAATAATTTTAATGTGAAAAAGTCATTTTTCCAATAAAGACAATTTTAATAACTGATTTTTATTTTCAACTTTCGTATTCATTTTTAATGATTTTAGGTTATAATCATACCAATCTGCTAAATCGATTACTAAAATTATTTACATATGTACAAAAACTATTGGTCCGTCTATGTTCAACATAAAATAAAGTGCACACGATAAGGTACAGTTCCACTGGTAGTTTTTTAAAATTTAATTTACATGAGTTTTTAAAACTAATAAACCTTTTTGTAAAAAAAATTTAAAACATTAGTGGAACTGAATCTTGTTAGAATATTACAAAATCAAAGAGAAACAATTAAAACATTAAAATTAAAAAATATTATTGCTTTATACATAGATATTATCAAGAAAAAACTTGGTGTTCTTCATTAAATTCATTTTGCTTTACATTTCATCCATAATAACTGTTTTGGTAAAATGATTCTCTCTATTTTCTAGAAGATACACAAAATAAATTATTTTCTCCTAATTCCATAAAGACTATCAAGATTGGTTAAAATGCTATATTGAACTTCAAAATATATATAACAGTGGCCGCTTTGACATCTTCGGACTGTAGGGCTCGGTCGGTTTAATACCACGACCACACAGAAAACAGGAGTGAAGTGGAAGCAATTCCGCGTTTCGTCTGATGAGTGTGGTGCCGGAGGCCTAATTTTAGCCCCTCTTCCTTTCCACCCTTTTCGTAAGAGGGAGGGATGGGAAGGAAAAGTGGATTTGACGGTGGAGTAGACGCATAAGGGGAAATGTCCTCTTTATGTGCGTCTCCGTCAATGAAGGGTAGGCAACGCTGCAATTGCAGATGTTTGTGCAGCGGTCGCTCTCAATTTCGGTGGATTCAGTCCGCTTGCTCGTTTGCCATCTTATATTATAAAAAATAATAGAAAATAGAGAGAATAACAATTACATGTTAAATGCTTAATTCTAAGTCGAGGTTACAAATTACAACGGTGTAGGAGGGATATGGAACTGTTGACACAACTATGTACATTCATTTAATTCAATCATTTACTTTAAATTTTATTTACATACATTTACACAATAACGTATATAGACGTCTGTAATCCAATTGTTTAGATATGATTATACAGTTTTCACACACTTCACTATAAACTTCATTTAAAGTATGTTACATTAATCTTTTGATTCATTTCACTAAAGTAATAAAAATGTAATGATTCATAGTTATTTTACTAAATTTCTTAAACGATTCACAGTTTTTCGCCTATCTGAGTAAAATATATAATGTAAGGTTCTGTAGTAATCCGTCTGAAGTTACACTATCTCGATCATATTGTTCGTATTTAACAAAAAAAAAATGTTTCACACAACACAGTTACACTAATTAAATGTGTATAAGGTCCGTCTGAAATTACACGATTTAGACCATATTGTTTGATTTCATTGTACTAATAAACTTTATGTGGGAAACATTACAACACAACACAGTTTTTTCACTATTAATTTTTTTTAATGTTTCACACACTGTTTTCCTTCTATCCGAGAACATCACTCATATATAGTACGTAATGTTCTTTAGAAAGTCCAGACCTCAGCCGGCTGAAGTTACACCATTTCAACCTAGTTTGATTCCACTACCCTAATACACTTTTAATGTTTCACACACTTTTAAGCCTTGTATCCGAGAACTTTATTTAAAAATGAGTCCACAAGGTTCTGTAATATTTCACACACAGTCATTAACCTTCTATCCGAGAACATCAGCTATATATAGTCCACAATGTTCCGCAGAAGGTCCGGCTGGAGTCAGACGATGTCGTCGTGCTGCAGGTCGCCGCAGCTGCCGGCGCGCTGCAGTCACGCGCGCTGACGTCACACGCGCAGCTCCTCCATCGTCACACTCGACTTAGCGTTCAACTGAGTGTTCTTCTTAGTGAGCGTGCTCGTGTTTATCATCTGTATATGATGTGAGAGTAAAGGTTGATTCTCCTGTTGGCTCGCCTTTGCTTTAGGAGGAGGAGGAGCTCGAGGCAATGTCATACTATTCGGTAAGTCGGCGAACTCGGGCGGTGGTAGTTGATGCGAGTGCGTGTGCCGACTGAGGATCGTTGGATCGTTTTTTAGACTGGTCTGATAGGTTAATGACCCTTCAAGGTCGCCGCAAATGTTGTTCGGCATCTGACCGTTTTCGACCCGTTTCTTTAAATGGGTTCCGTTGTCTTGGCCGTTCATACGCGTTTTATCTCTCTGATAGTACACGCCGGCGAATATTAATACGTTCAATATGAGTAAGGAACAGCCGATCGCGATTGTAACGCTCAGAGCTGTGGAGTATGCTGCAAATCCATCTTCGGGAGGAGAAGTTGCATCCGATTTGTGTAGATCAGGACTTTGTGTTGGGTTTCCAGCGATGTTAAAATTTAATGGTGAGGTAACATTCAGTACAGCGAGCACAGGTATTTTTGTAGCGACTCCCGTCTCTGATAGAATTAAATCAGTGATCTTCTTGAACGGTGGTGTGAATGTTTTTATGGTAGGCTGTAAGGAGGTATCCTCGTGCTCGAGCTGATGATGCGAGAGAGGGACATCTTCTCCCCCTGGACGATGTAAATCCGGCACCAGATTTAACCAAAAAGATAATCTGAGAACAAATATTATTGCTGTATCAATTTGTTTCCTGTATACTAACATTATAAAAAGAAAATATATGTATATTTTGTACTTTTTCATGTATTGAAATAACTCAAAAACTACTCGGCGGATTTTAAAAATTATTTCACGATTATAAAGATACGTTATCGCTGAGTAACATAGGCTATATTTTTAAATTTCACGTAGTGGACTTTACCAGCTATACTTTATATTCTTCTAACTATTGCTTGCAAATTCGCCCTGGGGAAATCTTTAAATATAGCCTATGTTATTCAGCGAGAACGTAGCTTTTTAATGGTGAAAAACCTTTTAAAAGCGGCATACTAGTCAGTAGTTTTCGAATTATTTCAATATATATATATACAAAAAATATATATTTTTTTGTATAATATCAATGTCGATATTTTCTAAAAGTGTTGTAGTTACCTGTGTGCTCTGTAATGGTTTTTTAATTTCGATTTTATATCAATGTTCAAATATTTCTTATGGACAGCTTCGTAAGCCGTCCATTCCATATTCTTCATTCTTACTCTCTCTTGCCGCCCCGCTCTGATTGGATCACTTTCTTGAGCCTCATTTGGGTTGCTAGAAACAAAACTCCACGTTAAAATGTAAAATATAGTCTGAAAATGAAGATATTTTTAAATAATGTTTACTAAAAATTAATTCCACACCTAATTCTGTAAGGCAACTCTGTAGAAACTCATACTAAGATAACAATAACTATAATGAACCTCAACTAAATTAAACGAAAGTTCTACTTTTATTATGCAATTTTATGTTTATTTTTGCAGTTTATCCCTCTCTCCCCCTCCCTCTATCTCTTTCTCTCTCTGCCTCTTTCTCCCTCTCTCTCACTCTCTCACCTTTTCTGTTGTTCATTCGCGTAATATTTTTGTATATTTCTATTCCTGAGGACATATTAATGGCTCTATGGTTATTTCTTACCATAGTCACCATCACCCCACAGTCCCCACATGAGGTTAAAAAGTTTCATCTGTCCCACCTTTTAGTCCCACTACCACCAATTAGGTGACAGATGGAACCGTTATGAAATAAAATAACGTCCAACCGTCCCTTCGTCGTAAAAGATGGGACAGAGCGGGGTGACGGTTGGGAATAATCCTCCTTGATAAATAAGTAAAGTTACCCAGTCTTTGCGAAGTTCCCCCAATACAGCATAACTGACTCGGAAAGCGCTACTTCAGCCTTGGTGTAGTTCCGCGTGAAGTGCGCCAGCCCGCCCACCAGCGGCGCGCCGAACATGTACGGCAACTCCTCGCCGTGGATGCAACCTTGACGCTAAAATAACATCTTTTTAGTACTCAGAAGCCTGGCTTTTTAGTTATTTACTAGATTTCACTCGTGACTATACGTGGAATTAACAAAAAAGTGAGTAGCTTATAAGTTCTTTCAGACGATTTACATCTATACCAAATTTCATCGAGATCCGTGCAGACGTTTAGGCTACATACTCTAAAAAATGGTTTTTTTAGAGTTTGTAGCCTAAACTGCTTAACGAATATTGACGAAATTTGGTATAAATGGAAATAGTCTGGAAGAACACATAGTATACTTTTTTTATTCCACATGGACGGAATCGCGGTCGAAAGCTAGTTATTCATAGTAAAAAAGTATGACTAGCTTTAAACAGTGACTACACGCTCTATAGAATTCAATTAAGAAAATAATGTTTTACGAGTCGTTACCAGTTTATTTTGTAAACCAGTTCTGTTGGTAAATTAGAGTCGGTTGCCTGACCAAGTAATTGGCTTACTATCTCGTTAGTGGAACATCCGTTTCCGTAAACGAGGTAACTCGAGTCTTTATTAATTGCAGTTTAACTAACAGACTTCAAACATCTTCTGAGCTTTTTTATTAAGACATAAAAGTTTATATCCGGTTGACAACTTCTGTGAATATGTGAGAAGTTAATAAAAATTCCTACGAGCTTTTGCAATCTAAAATTCCGTTTATAACTTTTCATCAAATTTGTGTGTAAAAGTATTAGTAGACTAGCTGTTCCCGCGCGACTTCATCCGCATGAAATTATGAAAATTTTATTTTATTACTTTATATTTGTCAAATTATCAATTACAAATGTCAAAATGACATGACATGATAACAACCTTGCTTCCTTGATGTTGGCAGCAAGTTATGTCTCTTCCACATTAGGGTTTTTATCCAAAATATATATCCCCTAAGTTTAGTGCCGTTAAAATATAGCCTAAAACGTGACGTAAGATTAGAGCTTTTTATTAAAAAAAGGATTATTCAAAAATATGCTGTAATTGCTGACATCTTAGACAACAAAGTAGTGTGTGTTTACGCTTTATTATATTAAGTATAGATTTTTATTAATTTACTCATATTTATTTTACAACACAAAATAAGCTCTATATTTGTTAGTATATGGTTTACAAGAGTCAAGTGGCGGGAACCCTCGTGTGATCGGAAATCCGTAACACAAGTTTCACCCAGAATTAAATTTCGCCTATTATAAAGAATAGAGAAATACCCGATTCCGAAGTCCCTGACAAGAAATATGGAAGAGGGCGGCATAGCACTGTCCAAAAAATTAAAAGCATAAATGAAAATCTAGAAAATGTTAAGCTTTTTTTAAAGAATACATCCAATTACGCAGATTCCGTGAAAGTACCAACACCCTCCTAAGAGGGTTAAAAGACTAGCCCGACTGCCCGATCACGGGACATTGAGTCACACGTAGCCGGCATTAGGTCATGTATAAATTAGATCTAGTGTGATGTAAATTTTTGCCAATTTAACTATTCAATTGTGTAATTTGTGTTACATGATTTAATTAAATAAATTAAAAAAAAATATTATCTTGTACTTAATATTTGTTGCCTTTCATACCTGTGGATAATCTCCGTATTTAGTCTGATAATCAAAGACGTATAGGTAGGAGTTGCGGCGCAGCGCCGAGTGCGTGTCGGCCGTCAGCACGGCCGGCGCCACCACCTGCGCGTCGCTCAGCGCCTCCAGCGTCTCGTCCCTAACACGTAACTTGATACATTAACAGAAACACTCAAAACTGACAGTTACACGGCGTTTTATACGGTTACAAATACATACACACACATACACAAATAAACAAATCACACATATACCCACACACACACACAAACACCCGCGCGTACACATTCATACATACACACACTAATAAAAATAAAAATCTCTTAAAAATATTAAACTATTAGACATAAGCAAAACATAATGTTTGTTATAAAAGAACGGGACATTCTGACAATTACTTTATTTACAAGAATGTCTCATCAACGGATACTTGTAAAAAATATGTAATTTAAAAAATAAAAATTTATTACTATTAACTGTACACTTATAAATATTAAGCTGTTCCCGTGCGGCTTCATCCGCAAAAAAAAAAAAAAACATTTGTCAAATTCTCAATTGCTGTCAAAGTTACCTCCATAACATTGTTTCTTTAATGTTGGCAGCTCGTACTTTATGGTCCCTTTCCCACGTTTATTAATAAGCACTCTTATTTGAGATTCTAGTTCTTTAAGTGACCCGGAATCAATGTTCTTGGGTGTATAAATCTTAATTTAGATATCTATACGAGTCGTTTTCTCTTACTTAAACACAATGCTGACCTTATATTAATAGGATGCTGTACAGGTTTCTCCCAATCGGTGTATTCATTGATAATTGTCGCTAGAATTTCAGACAGATGGTAACTGTAAGTATTCCTGACGAAGGATTTAAGTATCTTGGAGCGTCTGTCGGCCTCGATGCCGTACTGCACGTCGTCACCGCTAAACGCGAAGTATGCTTCCGCTTTTGTCACTCCCAGCATCAAGTCATACCTGCATACAAGTTATTATGTTAGCTTCGGCTTTTTTACCTAACCAATGTTTCTAATGTTACTTATAACTAGAGTTGTAACGGAGGCCGTTTTAACGGAAGCGGATG
>NW_013525024.1:3443941-3480469 GCF_000836215.1 Papilio polytes | reverse complement strand
AATTATTAATTGAGATTTATTAAAGAAATAACTAAAACTGCGTTAATTCAAAAGATCGGTACATAGTTACAAGTTACAGGTTATTATGCAAATATACTGTAAAATATAATGCCCCACTCGCGTTAAAGACGTAAATTAACCTCCGTTATAACTCCGCATAAGAAATAACGGAAGCGGAAGCGGATGCGGAGTTAATATTTCTAAGCTATTTTGGTTATTGGCTTTTCGTTTTGTATACTACTATAGTAAATATCTTACTGACTTGGTGAGTTGTGCGATGGCGCTCTTGCGCATGAGCACGGCGTTGATGATGTTGACAGCGGTCTGCTTGCCGGAGTGCGGACTCTGTCCACCCCACTCGTAAGCATTCTCTGGATTCATTAGAAGGTCACCTGTGTCTGATAAATACAATTTTATTTAAATTTTATATAAATTGTTTGTTAACAATCCAACGTGTAAAATATGCGATGGAGATAGGATCCAATAGGATTTAGTTACCTTATCTGACAGTGACTTCATTTTTAAGCTATCTAAGCCTCTATCAGCCAGTGGTGGGTCATGCCCTAAGTCTGTTATAATGTACGGAACTGAATGTCGGGCAGTAAAAGAGTATACATGAGTGTATTACAGGGAATTTGAGAGTGGACTCAGTGGTTGAGAAATTAAGGTGTAAAAGGTTAACATGATATGGACGTGTTATGATGATGGATGAATCCTACGGAAGTAGGATAAGGTAGGGGAGATGATGATGATATTCTAGAAGTTTAAGATGTCATAAAGAACGACTTGGAGATTTCTAAAATTGAAAAACAAATTACTTCTCTTTGACTTAAACGTACTTATAACTTCAATTCGGCAATTGTAATTCCTTTTGAAAAATTATCGTAAGTATGTATCTTCACAATAAGAATGTTTTTTTTTAATGCGTTGACAAAAGGAAACAATTTGTTTAAGAATTCAAAAAAGAAAGTTTGGAGGAAGAAAAATGTTATGGGACAAGGCGAGATGAAAACGTGGGAGCAAATAAAATGAGAAAAGTTTGTAAGAAAATTTAATAACATCGAGAACGCGCTCCGTTTGTCAACACTCTTATGAAAAAGTTGGTATTGGAAATCCGCCACATTACAAGAATACTAAAATCATTGTTGATTTGAGCTTCCTTATTACATTTTAATAGCTTCCTCTAACTTCTTCAACTTTTATTCTATTTAAGAAGTTAATTACTTAATAATATTTTAATGCAAATATTATTTCTTCGCAGCAATCATGCAAGCCGTGTGATAAATGATTTCCATACTAGCTATCACCCGCGACTCCTGCCGCGTGGAATTAAAAAATAAAAAAGTAAATAGCCTATTAGTTCTTCCAGACTGTCCTATACATCTTTGCCAAATTTTATCCGGATCCGTTCAGCTATTTGAGCTACAAACTCTAACAAACATTCATCTCTCTATCTAAACTTTCGCATTTTAATATTAGTAAGATGCAAAAGTTTAGATGGATGGATGTTGTCGGAGTTTGTAGCCTAAACGGCTCAACGGATTACGATGAAATTTGGCATAAACATACAGGATAGTCTGGAAGAAGACATAGGCTATTCAATTTTTAATTTCATGCAGACGGAGTCGCAGGGGAAACCTAGAAACCTGTAAAATAAAGATTTCTCTTACCAATTACAACTCCATCAACGCTGGGTCCGAAGGCGTAGGAGAAGTCCGGTGCGTGCACGGGCGCCGACAGCAGCGCCTCCAGCGGCCGCTCGCGTAAGCAACGCAGCAACGCCGGCGGGGTTAGATCTGTATGCAACTGTATGTGACTTATTCTAGTTTCCAAAAGATAATGTACATAAAAACAGTGGCATATTAATCCTAACCTAGATTATAAAAGTTCATCAAATCCTCACATACTGATTTGTGAGTATTCCACTACTGTGATCTTCGTCGTCTACTCGAGTTAATGTCTTAATTTAGTTTGTTAATATTCTGGTATTTATTTCTTTAATACTTTTTGCTCAAATAAATCTAAATCTAAGCTACTACAAGATTTGCGCAAGGGCGGCCTTATTGCTATTAGCAATCACTTACAGGAAACCAAGTACATTTTACTCTATTTATGATATTCTGGGAACGGGCAGACATTTTTCGGTCTGGTCTTATAACTCGATGCCCCATTCCTATATATTTATGACGACATTTCCAGTAATATACAGTTAAACTTGGATTAACTACAACATAGTTATATAACTGGTATTTGCACCTTACCGGGTGAACAGTTGGCATGTCTCGCGACTATCGTTGCATATTTGTGCGGGTCGGCGACTAGAGACCAGGGACTTAAGCCGGAGCCGGACATTAAAATAGCTCTGTGGAACAGCAGACCTGCGAAAAATAAAACAATCAGTCCTTTGCTGTTACAATGTAGTTCAAAGTAAATTTTTAACTTTCGCCCTTGACTCCGTTCGCATGGAATTAAAAAAAAAAAAAACAAAAGTCTATACGTTCTTCCAGACTATCTCCTACGTCTATAGAAAATTTCATCGAGATCCGTTCAGCTGTTTAGACTACAAACTCTAACAAACATCCATCCATCTAAACTTTCGCATTTATAACATCTAGTGTTGGTTGATATTTATAACCATATAAAATGTTTTTTATATAATAACCTATCATCGCTAAAAAAAATGTTATAATTTATTACAGAACTGTTATCGAATAAGCTACACAAACAATACGCATTATTTATTCACGATATATTCAAATTGGGAATGGAAGTAGACCGAGAAACGCATTCATAGTTTTGTTTGAATCATAAATCAATGTTAGCTCCAATACTCTGGAATATATATAGCTTTGTGGATTTACTCTATTAAACTTACAAATAAATCAGTTACTTTAACATCAATTTTATTAATATTACGAGCTGTCGTAAACTTCGTTAGCACAAATTTGGACAGTGCGGAATTTAAAAAAAGTAGCCTATAACATGCCCGTCTATGTCAACTACCCTTCAGTGAAAGTTCGGTTGAAATCAGCCCAGCCGTTTCGGAGATTACCCGGAACAAAGGCTTGCGGACAGACAAACAGACAGACAAAAGAATTGAAGTGCGATTGTCGTTATCAGCAACGCAAATAAATCATGTTCCCAAAATCTGGAATTTTTCTTTTGATATTACAGACACTCCAATTTTTATTATATGTATAGATAATTTCAAATGTTTAGGTGGATGGATGTTTGTTAGAGTTCTTCCGTTCATTTGATGCAGATATTGCATTCTCAAACTACACTAAGATATTTATTGTGTGTCTGAAAACTCTACGTGTTGCAGTCTTTAATATTTCTTGCTGTAAGTGAATATTCTTCGTAAGAATAAAATGGTAGTTGCATTGCGTCTCTAAGCCTCTGAATAATAGATTCCGCTGACACTGGGTCACGGATTACGGTGAAGTCTTCTCGTCTTATATCGTAAAGAATTTTATTACCTTTATGTGTGTAATATACTATTTGCTTTACCTAGTGTTTGTGCAATTTGAGTGCAAATAAAAAAATTAACAGTAATATACCACATTAGTAATAAGTTGTGTTTATAATCATACTAATATTATAAATACGAAAGTTTAGATTAATGGATGTTAGAGTTTGTAGCCTAATCTGCTGAACGTATCTCGATGAAGTTTGGCATAGATGTAGAGGATAGGATAGAAGAACACATAGGCTACTTTTAATTCCACGCGGACGCAGTCTCAGACGAAAGCTAGTTAAGTACTAATTTAACGGAAATTAATTTAAAAAGGTTGCTAAGTTACTAAGTACTTAATAATAGTAGATTCTTAACTGTCTAATCACATTATCTGTTAAATTAAAAATGTAAGTCGAAGCGATCTTTCGGAGTCATCTCTTTGTAATCATTTTTCAAAGTTAACAGTTCGCTGGAATCTTTCCAACATTAAACTAAACGCTTTGGTCATTAAAGAAAGAATTATAAAATCAACGTCTGGCCAAGTTTACTTGAGAATTGGGTTATTTATTATATTTGTACGTCATTTTAATATCTTACTTATATCAAAAACATTTTAAAAACCGTGACTATCTGAAAATCCTTAGTAAAATTTCAAACTTTCAAAACGAATAGGTAAACATTGTAAGCAGTTACCTGAACTAAATAAGCATTTGCGTCAGTGAATACTTAAAGTCTACAAGCGTAGAGTTAGGATCTTGTTTGCATAGGATCGTTTGTAGAGAAACACTATGAAAGGCTAGTTCGCATTCTATAACCAAATAAAGGTACCGTGGGGCACTGTCAGCGGATACGTTTCAATATTAAGTAAATACATAGCCTCAGTAGTTCAATAGTTAATGTTTTAGAACACCAAGTTACACGATTCGATTCCGTATAAAATGAATTAATACATAATCTATCTCAACTTGTTGGATTTCATTCCCGTTGTAAAAAGAGTGTAACTTTATAACATAAAAATCAGGAGTCAAAAACCTACTCATCATCTTCCCTACCTTATCCTACTTCGACTAGGTCGCCACATGTGGTTTACGTCACCCAAATAACTCTATCATCCATCATCTCAGTCATCACTCCCTTCTTGATCATGTCACACTTTCGCGCAATATATCCATCTCTTTCTAGGTCTTCCTCTACCGGTGTACCTCCACACTCATACCTTATTCGTATCTTATTCACTCGTCTAACCCCATCTTAACATTCGCTTTTCTGCCACATGTATTCTGCTTTCATTCGTCCCTTTTACTGCACATTCAGTCGAAAAGCTATTAGCTATTGGATTTTATTTTCACTAACCTTCAGGAACGGCGAGTGACGTAAGCAAGAAATGTACACACGCTGCGCCAGTGCCGTGGCCCATTAGCGTCACGTTAGTCGGATCCCCACCGAACACACCGACGTTCTCCTTTATCCAGTGCAAAGCAGCGATCTGGTCCATCAGCCCGTAGTTAGCTGGTGATCGTGGGAATTCATCTGAACGGGGGTTCAGGAAGCCTGGTAACAATCAATAGGAATTAAAACTTGTTAATGCGAGTCCTGAATAATAAGTGGATTAAAATTTAGGAATAGTATCATTTTTAGAAAGTTACCCTCAGTACGCTGTCAAGATCTCATTATTTTAAGATATATTTTATCAAATTACAATCTCATATCTTAAATGGTTTTTTATTTGGTGCGGTAGGAATTATTGTTAGTTCGTAATATGAACTTTAAACCAGGTTAAACGTTACCATATATTACCATAATGAAATTAATTTCAGTAATAAACTAACATCCATTTGGAAGTAACCTGCAACATAATATTTCATTTCTTTTGTAACGCAAATGTAATCGAGCGAAAGAGAGTTATTGTGTCCCGTTTGCGGTAGTTTATCGAACCAAAATGGCGGCGACTATTTGCATATTTCCTGGGCTCAGTTTCATAAACATGTTATGTTTATGAAACTAATCCTGTGGCGGCTTTGGGGAATGTAAACGTATATTTTGTTAGTTATAATATATTGTATCCCAGCTGTAAATAATGTTTTTATTTGGATGGCTTTTTCCATTTCTTATAATCTTATATTACGGATTTCTAAACAGAATGGTATGTAGGAATTCATTATAATCTTATATCAAACCTGACATCAAAATCTATCTAAAAGTAGATAGATGTTTTCTGGTTAATTTTATTAAGAAATGAGTTACAGAAAGTTTCCTAACAGTGTAGTATGTGGCATTTGGGATTCAGATCACAGCTGTATTCATTAGGCAACACCTCGAAATAAAAGTAAGTTTTTTTTCTTGTTTAACACATAATGTTTTCCTTAATGTTACATCAGTTTCGTTATCTGTATCAATGCTGAATATTTATTAGAGTTTGTAACCTAAACTACTGAACGCATCTCGATGAAATTGGCATTGATGTTGAGTACAGTTTGGACGAAGACATATGTTTTTTCCTTTTCTTTTTTTAATTCCATGAGGACGGAGTGAAGGATGGAAGCTTGTACTAGATACGTCGTAGAGAAACATTTTCTTAATTAAGAGGATATATGTTAGGATACAAAAATGTAATACGGGGTTTATTACTTAGTTTTAACGACTTTGGGCCATTCAAAGATAAGAGTGGCTATAAAAAGAAATAGCTTGCTGGATGATGATAAATGTGGGCAAGCAAAATTGAACTCCGTAAAGAATAGAACGAGTGTTTTATTCGCGGCTTTTGTTATGACCAAACGTGGCTTAGATACGTGTTATTGCAGCCGAGGCTGTAACCTTTTAGATAATTTAAGTCAGAAATACACGGAGAGTTCTTCCTGATGAATAAGTTAGTACTGCCAATGTAGAATTTTTGTTCATATTTTTCGTATTATTCCAATATCAAAAGAGCCTCTCGAAATGTTTAATATTAAATAGAAATTCAATGCACAAATAAAAGCAAAGATACTACATTTGAAGAGCGGTGACCTAGTTCCCGAATGAAAAACAATAGGCCATATTTTAGTAATCAGCGATAGTGGTACAAATCGAAACAAAAAAAAAAGTAATTTACCGATTGCTACTTAGAATATCATATTTTAGGAAAAAGTTGCATTTTTTAGAATATTCCAATGATTATTATTGATGTATTCCATGTAAAATGTACTTCAATCAAGTTAAAATTAGTTTTACGTTGTTAAATGAATCATTTTTCAGATTCTTGTCTTAGAAGCCATTTTATTATAGTAAATAGCTGTTAATAATAGCTCGCGACTTCGTTCGCCTGAAATAAAAAACAATAAAAAAACACTCAGGTAATACGTAGCTTTTTATTGGTGAGATTTTTTTGAAATCGGTCCAGTAGTTTTTGAGTTATTTCAATACATACAGAAATACAAATCTTTTTATTAGTATATTATTAGTATAGATAGTTAATACATAAAACGATTTTGTGACTCAGAAAAAAATCAAATAATTTGAGAGGGAATTATATGAAATTTAATTAAGACGCAGTAACAAAGAAAGTCAACAAAAAAGGAAAAAATCCAAAGGAATTTTCGTCAAAGGAAACAAGATGAATAGACCGGTTAAACAAATTTACATAACAATAGGAAGATAACAGGCCGGTAACGAGGAGTCTCACTACACCCAGCGCTCTTAAATGATTCATTTGGAGCGGATTTGTTAACAAATTAATTTAATTCCCCCTTCCTTTATATGACGAAAGCAGCGCTGAAATAACAATTAATTTATCTCGACATTTTAGTAATAGGTATTTGTATCAAATCATCATGTCATCATCTACAAAAGTCCACAAAATACTTGGCTGTCCCACCTAATTGTAAATCGTCTGATAACAATCCAACATGTAAAAAGTAATGGAAATATCGGATTTTGTTACTCTATCTGACAGTGACGTCATTTTAAAGCTATCTGAACATCTATGAGACAGTGGCGTGACAGGCCCTGTTTTTCGTAACTCATCATATGTGAATTTACTTCATATACATTCTCCTCTATACATTGGGTAACAGCTATCTTATTAATGTTACCTGTCTAGATCATCAACATACTCGTACTATCGTTTGACAGTTGTACTGAGGATTTTTATTCATCAAAATTGAATTAAACATTGAGTACTTTTAGAAATTGTAAACGAGTATTTACTTGATAAGAAAATGCGAGCAAACTTAACACAAGTTCAACAATATAACACCCACCCTATTTACAGTCATTGTATAAGTTTTAGCCAAACATTTCAGAAGCGCCATGTTATGGAATTCTTCAAGTTCTTCCACCGTGCCGCAAATTTTCACAAAATTACGCAACAACCGAGAATTTCCGACGTAAACGTAGTTGCGACGCAATCAAAAGCATTCCAAGGACTTCCTACAGGACATAGCTGTCGTAAAATTATAATAACATTCTTGTAAACTTGACAAAAGACGGTTACTTTCGTAAAAGTCAGAATCTTAAGAATTTATAACTTTACGGTAACTTTACGTTTATAACAACCACTGTTATTGAATACTATTATTATTAATCACTAGCTTTTGCTCGCGACTCCGTCCGTTAATCAAAAAAAAAAACAAAAGTGAGTAGCCTATACGTTCTTACAGACTATCCTCTACATCTATGCCAAATTTCATCGAAATCCGTTAAACTGTTTAAGCTACAAACTCTGACAAACATCCATCCATCCATCCACCTAATTCTTTATATTATTAGTATTAACTATGATTTAATGAAGAATATCTTAGGCTCGCTATATACGCTTAGTTGTAACTGACAGTTCTAACTGAAGAGTGTAACTTTATTATTTCGAAACCGACTCCAGTATTTATAACGTCATTTTGAGGTCGATAGTGTCTGTAGATTTCAACACACCTAAAATATGCTATGTTTAACCACATGAGTATGAGATTACATTTTATATTACGCACATAAAATACATTTTGTCACATAAAACTCGATTAAATACATAAATAGATCGTAAAATGCTCGTTCGATAAGACTGGTTACATTTGCAAACATATTTTAGTGGGACGCGTCGGAACGCGATTGATCTAATAAAGCCAAGTCATAGCAAAGAGTTTGCTTTATGGACGTATAACATGCGATGCAGTGATCATAGTTTTAATGTTTGCTAAACAAATTGTTATTGATTGATTTTATGCCATTCTGTTTGAAAAACCATGACGTCATCAGTGTTACGTGAATCGTAGTTCGTTTCGTTGAAATGCTAAATAAATTTAATCAGCTTTCTATTATGAGAATACGCTATATTCTAGTAATTAAAAGTATGTTGATTCAATTGTCTTCATGTCAGATTTACGTATATTTCGTCGGTCGGTAGAGTACAATGTATAAATTCGCATGTTATTTCGGTGGTCACTTGTTCGTAATGGTTAAATTTCCTGTTATACGTCATTAATTATATGATACTTATTCGTACATTTCGACTATGGTAGCCTAAAACATTACCGAGTAGTCCCAGCCTATAGTTGATGGTGACGACGAGTAGACCGGCGTGTGCCGCAAGCACGGCGCCGTCGTACGCGTTGCCAGAACTCCACTCGTAGCTCTCGCCGTGGACGAACACCAACACGGGGTAACGTGCAGCCGCGTCACGCACACCTGCTGTACGCACAATCATTTAGATACATTACAGATTACACAATTTATGTATTGATAAGTAATTGTTCACGCAATGAGTACAGTCGACACGTAGATGTACACAATCCACGAGCTTCAATAAGTATACTTGATGGCTGATAAAGTTCTTTGGTATTGCCTTTTTAACACGCAGGAAAGGATGTGAAACTGCAGAGTGCCTAAGGGCCGATTAGAGAGTCAACCAGAAGGACGTAGATCACTCGGAGGGCCGAAACTAAGATAGCGGCATTAAGGGCTGGAAACAAAAAGCCCAAAATAGACCGATATGAAGGAATTTTCTGGACAAGGCCCAGGCCCACCCGCGGCTGTAGTGCCTCTGACGAATGAATGAAAGATGAAAAACATTTACGAAATTAAAAATCCGTTACATTAGAATGCCAAAGCAATAAAGTGTGGATGTTTGTTACTCACTAATAATAAATTTATACCAACGTAAATATTGCGAGTATTAAAACAATCTGTTAAACTGAATGGATCGTTGATACAAAGAAAATATTAATTTCGTTTTGAATTTCAAATTATAAAGTTTTGCATGTCAAGGGAAATTAAATTTGATTGGAAAATTCAATCGCGAGACCAGAAAGGAGGACAATGGAGTGTTTGTTATTTTAAACAAAAAAATAAGTAAATAAACATGAGCTGTTACTCAAATGCGATGTTGATAATTGTTATTTGGATGAATAACAGTGTTTATAAATAAAAAAAATGATTGAAAAACTGTCGTCTTCTTTCAATTCTTTGATATAAAAAACAAGTACATTTAGGCTCTGTCCCACCAGTGGCTGATAAAGGCTCAGATATTTAAAAATAAGTTACTGTCCGATAAGGTAACAAAATCCCATATTTAAACTACATATTTTACACGTTGGATTGTTATCAGACAATTTACAATTTGTACAGGCTCTTAAAATAGTTTTATAACAATGGAAGCCCACGGTAGTTACAATTTCAACAATACGTTCAAAGCTTTATAATTTCTAATATGTCGTAAATGTAAAGCCTTAGGCCTGTAGGGATAAGAATTTAACTGAAAGGGACGGATTGTCGTGTGACCTACATTTTAATAGGGCACAATAAATTTACACAGATCTAAGTTATTACATAACTTCTGTGGGAAGCAATTTAACTACATATTTCTATCTTATTGAAAATTTCAGAGAACTTAAAGCGATTACAATAGTGTATAGTAGGGTTGTAACGGAGGCCATTTTAATAGAAGTGGATGCGGATGCGGAGGCAAAGGGCTTCACCTCAGCAGAAGCGGAGGTTAACGGAAACGGAAGCGGAAGTCAATAATAAAATATTAATTGCGATTTATTAAAGGAATAAAAACTAAAACTACGTTAATTCAAAACACAGAATGGCACAACATTACAAGATACAGTTTATTATGCAAATATAATGTATAAAAATTATACTTAGTTAACCTAGCACACCGCGCGGGCCGCATAAACGATACCTAATAAAGACGTAAACTAACCTCCGTTATAACTCCGCATAAGAAATAACGGAAGCGGAGTTAACATTTCCTGCGGAAGTTCCGCACTTACGGATGCGGAAGCGGAGTTCCGTCACAACCCTAGTGTATACCAATACATGTATGAAAATATCCTAGAATTAATAAACCTTAGAACAATGGTACAAAAACTATTGTGTCTATAACACAATAGAAAAACTAATTTACTTAAAAATGCGAATAGTTATTGTGTTTTAAAACCCAAAATTTCCGTCTATTATTCGGATTTCGTTATTATTCATTGATAGGATTTTTAACTTTTCAATTTTTATATTAAAATAAACATTGATAGAAAATCTAAATAACAGATGTGTTTTGTTATTTAAAAAAACGCTATCGAGAAAGATAGTTAACGTAGAATGTATTTGGTGTAATTCTACACTAAGGAACGCCCTTAGTAACGCACGACTCTGGACGTAACATTGCTTTAATAAATTGTTGTTCACGAAACTATATGAGCGTGGGCAGACCTAAAACTAAACTCTCGCACAGTTTAGTCTCGTTTTAATTCTTATGGGTTTTAAATGGAGGTGTACACACAAATTGACTTTTAGTTATGCAACTTAACAGTTGAATGGGCTGCGAAACAATCGTACAACCGTTGTGCGATAGTTTAGTCATATACGCCCGCTCTAAAAGTTTGTGTTTGTATTCTTAATTTAAATAAAGTACAGTTGGAATGTGTTGCTTGTAAAGTATAGCGTTGTGAAAACTTCACTCGTCTATTCAGATTTCTTTGCGCAATGGGAACAAAAAAGATCCCCCCGTGCCTCCACGAGCCCGTATCAGCACGAATTGGCTAAGTCTGCAAGCCTTATCGCCCTGATGGATGTAAAGAAAAGGATAAATCTGGGTTTTGTTGGATACTCTGTACATTTTTGTTACTTCGAAATAAAACTTCGCATTGAAAATTGTTGTTACCATCGCGAATTATTTTAAGTATAACATACTAGGTGTTCTTCCAGACTATCCTCTAAATCTATACCAAATATCATCGAAATCCGTTCAGCCGTTTACGCTACAAACTCTAACAAACATCCTTCCATCTAAACTTTTGCATTTATATTATTAGTATGAAGTATAATCACACAATAACGAATGCGTCATAAAGAATTTGACTGTAATTAATTTAATACTTGATAAAAAAACCAATTACGCTACGATAATTAAAGAAACTTACTCTTAATTAGTTACACAACGAAGAAATAAGTTTCAAATCTTATGCTCAGTATACACGTGACCGCTTCAGCGTGCGGTTTATAAAAGCTTAGTCTCTTCCCCAACAAGGCACTCTACTTAGAACTGCTAATTGCACTCCTCGTGAGGGTTATCAAAAAATCCTACTTTTTGGCATGAGGGGACTTCCAAAATTACGACGAAAAAACAGCGAATTAGTGTATGGTGCAAGTGTTGGGAACACGCGGATCTTCTAGAAATAATAATTCATGAATCCGTAAAAATTATTATGAAGTAATGATTAGTGAATTGTTATATAATAATGAACCGTTAATATTTCGAAACAATTTCGATTTCGTGACATATTTCGAGTTATAAAACTATCACTTGTACCAATCGTAAAGTATCTTTTTGTAATTGTGACGTGTTCGTGACAAAAGCTGAAGGTAAAACCATGCAGAAGTGCAAAAACGTATTCTGTGGATTTCAACGTAATATCTGTACCGCCTAGCTTCTTTTCGCCTTTTTGAGGCTCCGTGTTCACTTTTATGACTATTTCGACGACGAAAAAGTATCGTTGCACATATTGCTTGCCGACATGAATGTAGCCTAGCGTTCTTTACCTGGCGACAAATCAGGTCACATGTGCTGGTTCACTACGCTGCAAAAGTATGCTAAGAACTGTTTTCATCACATTAGTCTTATAATACGCAAAATCTTAAATAACTTACCTATTTTCAAATTTCATCTGTCACAAAATTATATGAATCAAATACGATCATCAATATCCTATGTTTTGATATCTAAAAACTTTTATTTTGTTGTTTACATGTGTCAAATTCTCAATTGCATATGTCAATTATATTGTAACAATGTACATATTATTTTGTAATGGAGGAGGAGTTTGTTATAATGTATAAAACATTATGTACCAATAAAATGTATTAGTTGGTGCCATCTATTTTCAATGGCCACGGAAGATCAGCACATGTGCTGAGTGGCTTTAAATAAATAAATAAAAATAAAATAAATGAATAAAAACCTTTCTAATTTAGTTTCTGTATCAAAATAGAGTTATATTCTTATCAATAATTGAATTTAAAATGTTATTTCAAAATATCGAGTTCCCGCAGACGTAGCAATAACGTAGCAGTCTACGATGTCGCTTTCCTTTAACCCGATACTTTACAATATTCTGCATTACAATGTTATAAAAGTAGCTTCAGAGCTATGCCATTCAACGCTACATCAGCTTTACAAATCGCTACGGATCCGCTGTACTACGAGTATTCTACATTGAATTTACCTTGTATCTCGATAACGTGTTAAAACTTTACAACATAACTAGCTGCAGCTCCCGGATTTGTCCGGGCTAAAATAATGAGTAGCCGACTAGCTACACCAGAATATAATTAATATCTGTTAAAAATTTTATTTATATCCGTCTAGCCGTTTTGTACTTACTAGGTAAATGTTGCCAAAAATGTGCAGGAAAAAACTACCACGTTACTCTAATTAACAAGATCACCCTTAGAATCGTTACATACTATAATTTGTTACAAAGACTGTCCAATTAGTACTGCCTGTGATATATAAGACAAAATTCATCCACTTTATTTTTAATTCCGTTTAGGGTGGGGGTGCTATTTAAATCCTTGAACCCTCGGTCCGAATTTCGTTACAGAGAAATAAAAGTGATTTTTCTCTCCAAGGATAAAGCTCTTTTGAAAATTACGCCAGTTCAACACTCGGTCCTTTGGAAATTTTAGCTCAGGCTTTACATAATCCTGCAGACACTAACATTACAACCAAGGAAATAAATTGATGTCGATTTGTAGACCAATTTTATATGAATGAAAAAAGACAAAAACAACCTATAAAACGCACGCGTAAAAATAGCATATCAATCTCATCTTATATCTCTCTTAATTATTTCATCATCTTCATAAGCAATTATTGGTTTACTCAAGTAAAAAGGACACTTAGAGCCTGTCCCACCGAATTGTAAATCATCTGATAATAATCGAACCTGTAAAATATGTCATGGAAATATCGGATTTTGTTCCCTAATCTGACAGTGACGTCATTTTAAAGCTATTTCAGCCTTTATCAGCCAGTGGTGGGACAGGCCCTAAATCTACATTCGAATTTACATTAAAATACAACATCAAATTATAATTACCTTGAGCGGGAGCATAAATGTTAAGGTAGAGACAATCTTCTGATTGATTCGTTAAAAATGGTAATATCCTTTTTAAATATTCCAACCTCCCTCTCGATATCCGCTTCAAGACTGCCGTTTCATTTCTTATATCTGGCAGCACTTGTGGACAAACCGGACTGAATTCTTCTGCGATTTTGACACCTGACCATTGCGCTCCTGACACCGGAGGCATAAATCTTAACGAACCCACAGGAGGAGATGCATATGGTACTCCGCGGAACACTTCCACTGGTTCTAGAAACCTCGATTCTGGTGTCATTATAAATCCTCTTATATCACCGTATTTAGTTCTGACGACTCTTGAACTGATTAGCGGTTGGGTCTTATCTTCCATAATCGTCTCCCCTTTGACTGGCCTCCAAGTGATCACAGGTAGTGTGATGAAATGGACTAACACTATTACTAACATCTTTCCGTTTCCACCGCCACCCTCCCAGGTATCGCTGGCGTCTGCCCGCTGCTATAATTCGTCCATCTCGCCGTTCGTTATGTTCCCTTCGCGGCATTTACTGGTTTTTCTGGAACAAAATCATACATTTAACATCATATTTCATTAAATGATTTCATCAATCGATTAGAAAGCTATATTATTACAGAGTAACATAGACCAATAAAGAGTACGTCAACATGAAGGGTATGGATATGACAGAAAAGATACATATGAGACGATTGTCTGCCATTCGAGGCTGGAGCGATTCTCTAGATCAACGACCTGTCTAACCAGCAAAACCCTTATCTAAATAAGTACCACTAAAGTAAAATTTCAAATCCTCAAACAAGTAAGTGAGGCTTACATATCGAGAAGGAGAGTTATTGTGGTCATAAATTTCGTCCGAGATAAACGCAGGATACGTGCGACACTCGTAAAATGAAATCGTACTGAAGGAATTATTGTTTGTATGCGTCGTCCAACGCACGATCACTTTACGTGACGATTTACTAAATGCCAAGCAATCTTATGAGAATTACTTTTTATTTGTCACTTCGAGCATATTGTCATATTACATATGTTTCATCATATAGGACATGTTAAATGATTGGGGGTAAAGATAAAAGTAAAAGAACTTTTTGAATCAAGTGATAGGTTAAGGGGGAATATTGAAAAAAAATTAGCAAACAGAAATGACGTTAATGAAAGAAAATGTAGCCTTAACATGTTCTTTTTGAAGTCGTTGTACGGACATTATTAGTAACATGAAACACGTCGTGTTGAGTCAATGTAATTGTGAAATTCCATAGTTAAAATAATTAATAGCGAAACATATGGTTGTCCTTGTCGTTTTTAAGGGGGTGGAATGAAATGGCTGCATGTTAGTAGAAAGTTACTGTTCTTATTTATGTTAGCACTGTTCCACTTGCAAATTTTAAATCATGAAATGTAGAAATAACTATTTCTAAAGTAGGTTTCGCCATTACGCGAAAAGCTCGACACCTGTCACTTGAGTGTAGATAAGGCGAAGTGAAAAGTGGGTTAAAGTGAGAAAAGCTGTTAGTACATTTGACTTTGCTTATTTAATCCGAAGTAATACTTACAGGGAATTCCTTATACAGAATTCAATAAATTCCTTTTTGTCGATCGTAAATAGATACGTAGATATCGAGATATTTAGTAATAACGTGTAGATAGTAATAATTTTTTGTTGTGTAAATATTTGACTATTCCACGTCCACAAACAGCCTTATTAGTTGTAGTGTTTAAAATTATCGGTATCATAATGTTTCCTGGAGGTTCTATACCATTATAAAACCCCTAAATAAGCATATTCATCTAGGGGTTAATAAATTTTACGAGTATTTAAGTATTTAGTTCAATTACTTTGACTTGATCATTGCAACAATTAGCTAACAACGAAGCATATAACAAAGCATAACAAAATTTACCCAAGTTCAAGATAATCCAGTCACAATTCTCGAACGACGTCGTGATTCAACCATCTCGAATATCAAACAGTTTCAAACTTCATTAAAGGGGATAATCAAAGAGCTTTATGAGGTATGGCAAATTACCATTTCGTGTTCGGTTTACCGTCCAGCGATACGCAAATATACATTGCATTAGTCTGACGCGTTCGTTGTGCTATCACCACTTTGCATATTGCGATGCGCTGAAATACGTGACGTAAATTATCGCTTTATTGGTTTCATGGACTGCAGTGGTACAGCATTTGTGAATTCTTATTTCTATTTGCCGCATTGTTTTAAACATTTCTACTATTTTGTTATTTTGATCCTCGCATATTATAATACCTTTCCAATATGGGCTTTGATTGTACTGAAAATATACTAGTGTTGTTTTGAAAAACTAAATGTAATACGTAATTTGAAATTATTTAACTTTTACATTTCGTTGCATCTGTGTATTTTGCTTGTACTGTAACTTTCAGCAGATACTCACAGTAACTGGCCGCACTGCCCTGCCGTAATACAGTTTTTATACTAGTACGGAAGGTAGCTGAACAATTTGCTAATAAGCAAACTAGCCTACAAACTTGCTTTCATACTTTCATTTAAGTCCATATACACTTATCAAGTTTTTAGGATTATATGAAAAACTTTACTCGCTTAATACTACTATTATAAATTACTAAGTTTGGATGGATGATTTTGTCAGAATTTGTATCCTGCTGAAGGATTCTCGATGAAATAAAGATGTAGAACACAGTCTGGAAGAACACATAGGCTACTTATTCGTTTTGTTTTAATTCAGCGCGAACCAACTCGAGGTGGAAAGCTAGTTGTAAGCAAAATACATTATGATAAATTTGAAACGCCAGTCACTCAGGAGAATTTGAATTGCACATACTAAATGCCGTATTAAGTTATCAAGGTCTTCCTTATCAACACTAACGACAACCCTTATGGCTCAATTAACGAACGAGTAAGGCGATACGTCACATATTACGTTCCATGGAGATTAGAACAGATTTAATGTATTTGACGTCGCCATAGAAGAAGATCATAAAATCATACGAAAAATAACGATGGACGTATAAATTTAATTCCTCCGTCTGCATTCAATAACGTTAGGATTTCAATAAGTCTGGCGTGGAAGTCTGGACGGGAAATTGCAGGCTCAGCTCGTATTCAAGTCGTGACGTTACAAGTCAGTATTCACGGCGCCGTGGGGTAATGAAGCCAGTAGTTGTCGTCCTAGCATTAATTCACAGCGAACACAGTGCGGAGACAAATTGAAATACCGCATCCACGCTATTTAATGCAAGTTCGTTTACAGCGCAGCGAGCTCATACTGCACAAATATTTATTACCGCATTAATCTGTTCTACTTTGGTACTGGAATTTATTGTTTCGTCGATTCGTCGTGTTATATTACCTTGAAAACAATGTTGCACTTGCAATAAAGATACAAACATAATAATCATTGCTATTTACATTTGTACATCAATAGGTTTATTAGGTAGATTTAGAGAAAAACGAAATTTTCTAGTAAATATTTTGACTCAGATAAATATAATTCTACAAGAATGGACTGTAAATTACTCCATCACAGATATTCACGCTTTTCTATTCAAGAACTTGAAATGAGGTCGCACATCTATTTTAGCATTTCACAAACAGCTGAAAACTTTTAGGGTTATTGTCATTTCTAAAATATACCTGAGACGTGAACTACTTTGTGGATTGAACTATGACACGCTTTTATTATGACGTAGTAATAATATTTATTTAGGGCGTTATCGTTATAGTATGTACAATAAATTTTAAACCGAAACAATACCTTTATTATTATAGAAAATTATACCGTTCCGTTACTTGAATAAAGCTACACTTTAACACTTCTTGCTAAATTAGTAAACACTATTATATCATCACTTGGCAAACGAGCCAGAGCAAAATCTGTCGAAATAGCGAAACGACCAATTTCTATGGACATCGCAAAAGCAAAAGATCTATCTTTAATTGACGGACAACGGTTCTTACAAAAAGAGTAATTTCCCCTCATGTGGAACCTCGATTTCACTGTGGGAAAAGAAAGAGGACAAAAATAGGCCTCCAGTACGACCACTCAACAAACAATTGACTTTATAAAAAAACATTCAATGTCTATAGTGTGTTGTCACTGTTTTATAATATAAGGTGGCAAACGAGCAAGCAGCCTGAATCCACCGAAATGGTAAGCGACCGCTGCCCATTCGCGATTGCAGATGCGTTAACTACCCTTAATTGACAGAGGAGGATACCATTTCCCCTTAAGGGCCATTACCCCTTCCTATGCGTCTCTTCCACCGTCAAATCCACTTTTCCTACCCATCCTTTCTTCTTAAGAAATGGGTGGAAAGGCAAAGGGACTAAAATTAGGCCTCCGTGTAGTCTGCATAAAAAAGTGGGTTTCATTATTTCATTTCCACCAGAAAAGTATTGTCTTGAGAAGTAAGCTTGTTATTTTAAAAAATACGTCAGAGATATAAAAATCTGTGCACAATGATTCGAAACCACTTTCCTTTAAGAAGTCATAAAAAAGACCAATTCCTATAAGCAATAAAACGAGTACCTGATAAAGTTTGATGAATACCAAAGCAATTTCTATAACACAAAGCAATTTGGGAAATATATTTTGGCTCGTTGAGGCGTAAACTTAATTGCTGTTTTATTTTTAAACTTTATTCCTGAAGCGAAACACTTCCTATTTAAGACGAAATTAAAAGCTATTAAATAAATAAATAAATAAAAACCTCTTTATTGCCATCCAAGAATACACACAGAGTTGTACAAAATAAAAACATGAAAAAATTGTAACAGATGGCAAAAGGGGAAGGCTCAGCTTAACCGATACAGGTTGAGATCCAGTGTCGAGCTGAGCTATTACATTGATATCTTTATTTACTAAAAAACATGTGTTTAATCTTATAGTATAGAAAGTAAAAAAGATGAGACAGATAATTGGACTCACGATTAACTAACAATTTTTATCTTAAATTCTCTCTTACTATTTATTTTATTTATGACGATAAGAGATTGAGATCCCAGACCAGGATGACGACACCTAAATTCTAAAACTTTACCGTTTTTTCATTAGATAGTACTCGTTTTGGCGATGGGGCAAACGAGGTCGTCTGCGCCATCAGAAATGTCTGCCGTCTTGTAGGGGGTATATTTATAGTCCCCAGATTATGATATATAATGTATGGGATCTCAATCTATAAGATATGTAATTAATAACATCATAAGATTTTAAATAATTAGTACATTTTTTAACAGAACCTCTACAATCCGTTTAAAATATGCTTTTCTAACTAGAAAAGCATAGTCTTTCCTCGCATGTAATGAAACTCTTTCACAGTCTATTCAAATATTTGATTAATGTTTCGTTGAAGTCTCTGGTGGTAAAGATAAGGTTGAAATTAAAGCAGCGAGCTTTGTCCGGAGGGAAGTTGTGACGCGACCTAGCCAGGAAATTGCGGCCTCCACTGCGACCTATGGAAACGATGACCGAGTCAACCAAATAGGTCTGATTTCATATTTAAACTCAATAATCACTATGTGGTCAAAATATTCATCTCTTGTTACTACATTTAGTGGCTCTTAGTCTTGGACACTAGAGGGAAAATAAAAGACTAAGTGCGGAAGTTAGAAAGATAAATTACTAGCTTTCGCCCGCGACTTCGTCCGAGTGGAATTAAAAAAAAAAAAGTAAGTAGCCTATTTGTTCTTCCAGACTATCCTCCACATCTATACCAAATTTCCTCAAAATCCGTTCAGCCGTTTAGGCTACAAACTCTAACAAACATCCATCTAAACTTTCACATTTATAATATTAGTAAGATGATACTTATGCTTCACACTTTTATATATTAATGGTGTTTAATACAACTTAATTTATTCTTACTACTGATAGCTTAGCAACATACTAAAGATTACTAAACCTAGTAAATTAAAAAATTAGTAAGCGTAAATATTTAAATTAACCCAAAATGTTTGAAACTGGACTAAAATAAATTTTATTTAAACACATTTGTAAAGCAATTTTTAGTTTTGCTAAAGAAATATTTCCAGTTGGCTCCCTGACCAGTTAACATTTACAAGTGTCGTTACCACCTAATGTGTATGAACTTGGGGACATGTGATGTAATCAGTTGCCGCAATGCCGTGAACTGAAATCACAATGTTGCATACAAATTGTAACTTTCATGCATACGTTCTTAATTTTCTAAGACCTCATTTAACTCTCTTATCTTATAACTAGCTGTTCCCGTGCGACTTCATCCGCATGAAATTATAAAAGTTTTATTACTTTTCAATTGTCAATTACAAATGTCAAAATGACATGACATGATGACAACCTTGCTTCCTTGATGTTGGGAGCAACTTATGGTCTCTTTTCCACATTAGGATTATTATCCAAAATATTTACCCCCTCAGTTTAATGGCGTTAAAATATATAGCCTGAAGCGTAACGTAAGTGTAGGGGTTTTTATTAAAAAAAGGATTATCCAAAAATATACTGTAATAAGTAGCCTATGTGTTCTTCCAGACTATGCTCTACATCAATATCAATTTCATCTATACCAGTTCAGCAGTTTAGTCGGCAAATTCTAACAAACATCCCTCCATCTAGACATTCGTGTTTATATTAGTAAGATTACTATATTCATATCCGTTTTTATTCGCACACCAAAATTCTATAGCGTATTCAACGCGAGCGTTGATTCCACATCTCGTTTTGTCAATTAATTGTTCATATTAAAATTGTAAAAAAAAAACTCAGTGCGTCCGACTTCACGTTAATTAAAAACTATTAAAGGGGAAACGCTGTTATTGTGCGACAGATCCAGGTCAGAGCGGCCGCGCAGGCACACTGTGTGACGTAACACAAGTTTGCGTACATACTAATTGAATTTAAGCTTTTCAAATGTTTTAATTAACCTAAATTACATTAGCCACTCGTGTCATCTGTACTGTGTACATACATTGCTTGCCTACATCTAAGTACATGTTTAAAATTTTACTGTAAGTTGTACTAAAAAAATACTAGATGGCGTTGTTATTATCTTGTGAAACCAATAAATTTATTAGCACTGAAAAATATATGTTAACTTGTGAATTTTACTTCTTACTAATCTTATAAATGCGAAAGTTTGTTAGAGTTTGCTGCCCAAACGGCTGAACGGATCTCGATAAAATTTGGCATAGATGTAGAGGATAGTCTGGAAGAACACATAGGCTACTCACTTGTTTTTTTTTTAATTCCACGCGGACGGAGTCGCGGGCGAAAGCTCGTATATCTTAAAGAAAAGTTAAATAACTTCTGAAACTACAACACGTTTAAACAACTTGTTATCATAAAAGTTTATGACTGACGACGTAAAGTTTTCCTCATGTAATCTCATGTTTATAATAAGCTTTTACTGTTTGACTTACAGTTCTACACATCTTGTATATAACGTTAAGAATTAGTGGATTTTATTAAAAGTGTATTCAGAAATAACCTGCAAATAAATCATACGTTAAATAAAAATGTACTGGTAACGGAATGAAATAATATTCCCGTCAAAATAATCCTGTCGCGGATTGAGTTCGTGGATGTTGCGGAAACATGTGTCCGTTTCTGAACGTCGAGTTAATTTCCTGCAACATATTTGATGTTCCTCACAAAATCATATCAATTATTTCTGCAGATTTTATAACAGAAAAAAAAACTTTATAAAGCTACCTACGTCGCTATAAACTGGGTACGTGTTAACAGTATGGAAAGCGTAAAATATTCCTAACATAAAGGATCTAACTTTTGTGAAACCGCCTACCGGCAAAGATATTGGATTTCATGAATGAGATCAGCGTGGCGACCACAAAAGCGACGTGATACGAATCGTGGCAAATTGGAGCCTTTCAATACCATAGGTGATGTCCCTTTTATATCACGCATATAAAATTTACTACATTTTCACGCCTTTGATCTGAATCAAAATGTATAAAAAATGCCCACAAAGTCTATTCAACGTAACGTGCTTCTTTCTGAGTAACTAGATACATTTGATGGGCATGAAAAATTATGACGAAAAAGGCATTATACAATTGTAGCAACCATTGCTAAAGACCATTAGACTAGTTTTAAATTTCGAAGCAAAATTAGCCGTCTCTTCTTTCAACTATTAACTGTCTTGAACCGTTGCAAGTGACGTCATCGACGTTAATATTAATTTAATAGAAGACCGTTAAACAAATGCTCATCACGTAAGCATCGCGGTACTCAACACGGGATCGTTGAGCCGGGGACATAGAGTGAACAATCGATTAGAGCGCACAGACCAACTGACCTATATCACAATGTGACCGGTCTATTTTGGACGTGTTACAAAGGTACACACGATATTGTGGGTTTTAAATATCAACTCTTTCATACTGATATTGTAATATTACTCTTTGGTGAAGTATGAAGATGGATATGTAGGGGTTATCTGACAGAGTTATATCCAAGAAGTAACCTGTGCCGATTTACTCAGAATTGGAACAGTTTAAGATCCCGACATTGGTGCGCAATAGCTATTGTAAAATATGACTACACCCGGTTGAATAGAAACTACGTGGTGGCTATTTGTAGTCAAATGTATTACTCAAAACTTTTGCAGTACTTTTCACAATTCCACTAACAAAAGCCGTACTCAGAAATGTTGGAGCATTTTTCCGCACAAAAGTTTTTACGATCTTAATTAATTTCTGAAGAATTTTTGTCACGGGGTTTTGTTAAATTTCATTTTCATTTCGAATTTATTACCCCTTTATTATTCTTTTAGTGAATGGGAAAGTAGCTCTTTTTGTAGCGCTTGACATAAGAGTCAAGTATTCCAAAACTAGAACACTTTTTACACATTTCTGTTCTGTCTGGTAAACATTTGAGTTATTTTGTAAGTCCATTCAATTTATGGAGCTGTAATAAAATCAATGTACTCACTAAAGCACAAGTTTTGTGACTATTTTATTTACCTCGAGTATATCTTCATAAAACAATCCCTTTCCATTTTTAACATCATATTTTTTCAATAAGCAAAAGCGAACAAATAACTTTTGTGATTTGAACACATACTAACTATTCTGGTAACAAAGGAATCACGATTTAAGTGGTTACATGTTGCATACAAGTATCAGTATATTAAGTTACATTAAGTAACTACATTTACATTAATCCTTAGCATCTCAGCTTGATAGTTCGCAAGCCGCAGCGGGTAAGATGACGTAGGAAATCCACTAACTTCATATATTTACTTTTGCACATATGTATGTCAGCAAACTTCGCTCTCAGTAGATACAATATCAAACCCTTTTGCTTACGTCACTAGCCGCTTACGCTTAGCTTCAGGGTGAAGTTTGATTATGATATATACGTCATCTGATTGTTGAAAAGCTTCTAAGTAACTAAAGTTATACATTCAAGGTAACCTTCATCTTCTCTCGTCTTCGTACTCTCGTAGAGTTTACCAGGATTTCGTCTTCTATGCTAATAAATCTTCCGTCATCTCATTCCTTGAGCATGTCATCTTTCACGCAAACTTGGTAGCCAAGGTAACTTATCATTCAATTTTTAATTATGTTAAAAAAGGTACATATTGTTTATAAGTGACTGTTACTTTCAATTTTATAAAGAACAATAAATGCGATAATTTTCATATTTCGGCAGTAGAAAATCAAGGTAAAATTGCCAAAAATAACTACAGTCCAGTCTGTTCATAATGCTAGAGGTGAATAGTTGTGTTTTCAATTTAATTAGAAACATTTGGCGTAAAACGATACTCGACTGCTGTTTAAAATTCACAATGAGTCAAATAGCAATAAACATTCAAACCGTTGTACCATATCATTAATGTTTAACCTGAACTGTAATTCATTTGGCCCATTAAAACTAACAAATTGCTTTCACAATTGTTAAAATTGAAAGTAACATTTTTTACGTCTCATAAAATCAAATGTAGAATTAATGAATAGTTTCAAACACGCAAACGAACAGGTAATTTTCCTCAAAGCTTTACTATTAAAAGTTTTTTAATGTTGATAGAATCATTTGTTAACTTACCGAAGTGTTTTTCACAAGTCAATATTTTGCGTAGCAGCATTTACCATCCTAAATAAAATGTAATGGTACCAGGGCACGCGTGGTATTTAATAGTCTACAGCGCTGTTAATCCGAAAACCAGTGTAACGTAATTTCAAGCGGAATTCCAAAACAGTGTGGGAACATATTGACTAATGGAGATGGGGTTTAATATTTATTGCGATAAATTGTGGTGGTACAGTTGAATAATAAGAACCTCAAACGATAAAAAAGAAGAAATATTATATGCATCAACCTCCAAATGAAAATATAATTAAGAGAAGAGAGTTCAGTAGACCAAAACAGTTTTGGAAAGACGATGAAATACAAGTAGGACTTACCACTTGGTTCGGAAATAGCGAAAAGAGAGGAACGAGAGGAAAAGTCGGAGAAAGTCTATACCCCGATAGAGTTCCATGACTACATGAATATTTCCAAGCTACCGCATATTTTAAAATTGCAGGCAAGTGGCGCGGCCATGACCCCATAGCGTTAAACATCTCGGTAACCCCGTGACCATGAGAACTCCAAACCACTCTAAATATCGCGTCACTGATTCCGTCCGGAAATTTATTGCGGTAAATCTATTAAATTTGTTTATTTAAAACCATGTTTTTATAACGAAGAATATAACTCATTCGTTTTTAATTTACAAATTATAATAAACTAGCTTTCGCCCGTGACTCCGTCCTCGTGGAATAAAAAAAAACACTAGTCTATCCTATCTAGAGACTATCCTCTACATCTATACTAAATTTCATCAAAATCCGCTCAGCCGTTTAGGCTACAAACTCTAACAAACATCCATCCATCTAAACTTTCGCATTTATAATTTTAGTATGAAGTATGATAATTGTAACGTATAAAAGCCTCTATGGCAAACATAAACACGTCAAGTGTCGCAAATTATAACTGATACCTCGTTGTTTGGCCAATATATTTCAACTTTCGGTTAATTTGCTCACCTGACCACTTAATAAATGAAAATACTGTGAATTTTAAAATTTATTTTGTAAACAAACCTTATCATTCACATACTACGTTGTTAAACAGTGTAAATAATTACTGAAGAACCTTTCATTTTCGAAATAGCAATTTAGTCGTTGCCGTACAAACAATGAAGATGCAATAACAGAGAACACGAAATTCTTCCCGTTATGTGACAAATTGATATTGGAAGTTGTTAGGGGACGCCTAACAGTGTTGAGAAATAACAAAGCGCCAACATGAAAGCAAACCGTTTTGACGCCAACAACAATAACCAACAAAGAAATTGTGTTCACAACACTGAAGTAACAGAATATCTTTTTTACACTTTTTGTAGCGACGAGATGATTTCAGATTGTAGTATCCACTTCAACGCTTTAAAATTCAGTTTTTTGTGTACAAAAAAACTTTATTATATTGACCTAGCGTTCTTAAATTGCTGTGAGGAATGATGTTATGGACGATAAAAGTAAACAATTTGAACAAGTAAAGGTAAGAATAATGAGATTTTTTAATTAAATGATTGCATGTAAAAATCAAGCGGCGTTCAGTGGCGGCCGACTTGAAGGCAATCGGGCTGTCATGGTCCGAGACATAACGCAGAGCCCAGGACAGTGCGAGCTGGCGGCGTACTATGGACGCCCTCTGCCCCACTTTGGGGACATAGGAATAGAAGAGATGTAAAAAAATCATTATCATCAGCTCATCATATGTTGGGGAGTTTGGAGTCATAGTGAACCACTCTAGCCCACTACGGATTGTTTGTTAAGAAAATGCATTCGATAACAAAAGAGAAACGGATGGAATACAATATAAGCGAGAAAGCATGTCATAGCTTGTTACAAAATAATATTTCAATTTACCAACAAAGTTGTACGTTCGCAACATAATATCAATACACTTTACAAAGTACAAACCGAAAACAGAAACAAACAAGAAATGTTGCAACAAAATTCACCGGTCCCGTAGCAGACATGACATTTTGAGTAAAATGTTCATATTTTCCTCGTCGACATGTCACCTGGGAGAGAATATTACATATAACGTAGTAAAGTCAGAAAGGGGGACTCGTAATTTCATAAAAACAGAGTGCCGGCGAATATCGATTGATAGGGTATGTGGGGTAACGAGGTGTAGAGCGATGATTTATGCCGCCCGTGACGCGTGCGTGGATTACCACGTAAAATATCCACACGCCGATATGGCTTAAGGGAATGTAAGAAAAATATGTATATGAGCGATGTAACAATTACCACAACGTAAAACAGTATGCGAATGCCTAACGAGACATCGTCAAATGTGTAATATCGAAGCGGCAAAGTGATAATACAAAAATTTAAAGAGATTGAAAATTCCTACTAGCGTTTCACTAGTGATTACCTATTAGCTATTATAATCAATCTGAATTAAAAAACAAAGACGTTTTGATGCTATCAGTATACGAATTATATGATCAAATTACTACGCAGTTGTGGTGCGTTAAAAAGGTCTGCAATATCCGACGTAGAACTAAAACTTAGCTCCGCTCAACTAACGCTGTAAGCACTTTGCGCAGCTGCAAGCAACATCAAATGGCCGCGTCAAATTGATCGTCAAAAATGATGGCGTCAAATGGCCAAAGTCGTTTTATGAAGTGAAAATATTTTCGTCGTGTTAAATGAGACGTGGCGTTTGAGCTTTAATGTCAGTTGAAAAGTGTTTAAAAGTAAATGATTTTGAGAGCGTATTGGTTCGCGATTAAAAACCAATTTGCGACGGTTTAATCGGTACGTTGGAATATTAAAAACAATTTAATAAAAAAATCAAAACTAGGAACATCGTGAACGTATTACAAAATCAATTAATTTTTTATCCGAAGCAAGATGAAATTAATTTTCAAGATTTCCAAGAACTATAATTACGAATCTACTTGTAACCATAAATTAAAGTTCTATTCATTAACGTTTAGATTAATTTAACAGATATTAAACAAACCTAAATAGAACGAACGAAGAAAAGAAAGCAATAAAAGCATCTGATATCATAGAAAATCTCTTCGTATTTACAATAAACACTCACAATAGGCTTATCTCTTTAAATGTAAACACATTTAGACTTTTTGGATTCGATAAAAATAACAAGTGATTTTGTCTGGTAGTGATACTCGAATAAACATTTTATTTATTCAATGGCCAAAGCAAGGCAAGTTTACTTATTTGTGAGTAGCTTATTCAGTGTTACTTCTAGCGATACTAGGAACTCTCGAGTATTCCACTCCGTTCGTATATATCTATTGTTATGAATACGTATAGTAAATGTATTAGTTCACTGTAGTTTCGTTATCTTATTTTACATTACAATTTCAATGTTAATAAGGTCAAATAACCGATAATCCTTTTTAAATAAGTAGCATTTTAAAGTTTGGAACTAGAGATTGATACTAAAGATGTATTTTCGAGAAGCTGTGAATGTTGGCATAATCGAGATCATACTGTCTATTTAAGCAAAGGGTAGACATGCACGAGAGTAAGGTTGTAATACAATAGTATTTACTGCTTTCCCTAGACTTATCAATTCACTGTTTGCCGACAACACTGTCGGTATAGATTGAGATCCCAGACCAGGATGACGACATCTAAATTCTAAAACTTTACTGTTATATGATTAGATAGTACTCGTTTGTTATGTAACTGAATGGCCATTAGTTATCTTGTCAAATGGGGCAGTTACGGGCTATCACGCTCTGAAGTTGCTAAAAAACACACCTTATTTTCAGAAAGCTGAACACATATGTGTTGGAGACCACTGTAAGAATTACTAAACAAATATTGGCAGACAATTTCCGTGCGCCATTTTAGAAGACAGACGATTTAGAGTTGCCAAAAGTTTGACTAAATTTTATTTTTATTTTCTAATGCTTGATTTTTATGCATTAAACTCGGGGGCCTATAACAATATCCCCTGCAAGAAGGCAGACATTTCTGATGGGGCAAACGGCGTCCCAGACACTTTTAGTTATGCGTTACTTCGAATTTTAACCACGATATTTTACTTTAAATTTTTTCGAGCTGATTGCGTTTTGTTTTAAGATGGACTCAGGATTGCGGGAGTGTGAGAGTTGTAGCGATCAATGAAGGAATTCACATCAAATAGAATACAACCTTGGACTGACGATGATGTTTTTTTCAAAGTTGAAGTGATCTATGGTGGTCGTGATTCACCAAATAAGGAATACTTATCGTTTACATTCATTATTCCTTATTCGTTATATCGTTAGTCGGCATTTCATTATATCTTTGGAAATTATAAATACATTTATATTTGTAACATTAATTACAATGCGATTACTAAATCCAATTTTGGAGTTAGTACCAAAATTTGTATATGTGAATATAAATTTAATCGCGCATGAAGTTAATGAATTATGTGGTCACGCATTGTGTTGTAATAAATGGTTGAAATAACGGTCGGAATATGTAGGAACTTTAATGGCCTTTATTCCTGTTGTATTGTTAAGGTCACGTTATTCTTTTGCGTATATCTTTATACATAACATCACTCCATCATTGCGAAACCAATCAATCATTTCCTTCAACATGTTTACTCTGATTTTCATTTCGTATATACTACTAGTACATAGTTATTTTTAGTGGAGAAATTGAGAAGCAAAAGGTTAGCGTGGTATGGACATATTATGCGACGAAATGATGGGGACATAAACCAGAAAGTGTTGAGATTGAATGTGGATGGCTACAAAGGTAGAGGAAGACCGAAGAAAGTATGGATGGATTGTGGGAAAGAGGATATGCTTAAGAAAGGAGTGAATTCTGATACAACGGTTGATAGAGATGTATGGAAGAGCAGCACATACTGTGCCGACCTCCCGTAAGGGATAAGGACAAGTGGATGATGATTTGATATTTCATCAACTCTATGTGTTATTCGTGTCATATAACATTGTAACAACAAAACTTCAATCTAATCTATTGAAATACGATAAATTTAGGTTAAGTTAATATCGAATTGCGAAGGATCCTTGAAACATACGCCTTCAAGTCGTTACAATTTACTCCAATACTAGAATATAGTTGTAAAATCACACTGGCTGTTGCTCGCGACTTCACCCTCGTGTAAAAAAAATATAACCTAAGTTACTCACTGAACACGTAGCTTTTTAATAGTTAAAGATTTTGTAAATCACAAGTAAAATACAAATCTTCCTTCTTTATAATATTAGTATTGATTATCTAAACATAAAAATTGCTAGTGATTATGTGAAAAATGGAAGTGAATTAAGAATATATGATTTTTGAAGTTTCTTGCTATACCAGCTCCTTTAAGGGAAAGACGCATGTTGATGTATTGTCTTTTAAGAAATGACGAAGATAATTTAATGGCCGAAACAATTTTATTGTGTGAATTTCTTAATTGCTAAAGGAATTATTATAAAAGAAGGGACAAAATTATACATTTAAACTATTAAAATACCAAAATAAAAAAAATAGCTTAATCAATTTGATGTATGAATATCTCTTATTGACGGTTCATAAAGCTATAAATAGTTATATTGAATAATTCTTATCATGAGGTGAGACGACTGTAAACTGCGGCATAAAATGTTGAAGCACGTTATTAAAGTTTACCGTCTTAATCTTCAGATTTAATTGTACTCTTATGTGGTGTAGATGAGTTATAACCTAAAATATGTAGGCTAAGAAAATCCAAATTATCTTGACAAGAAAGTTATAATTAACTTACGTTTTTTTGAATGAATCTTGAGTATTATTTCCTTAAAAAATTACGAATTTTATTTTATTTAATATCTATTGATCTTTCGTCTCTTCTTTAGTATTTTATAGCGGCATGTTATAGTGTTAATTTATAAATATTTACTTATTTAGTTTAATATACTTTAAAACATCTTAAAGAATAATTCAAATGCTCACCATTACGAAACTCCTGACTTAACACATCAAAAGTTCTGACACAATCACATAATTCGTACACTGCACAGCACAGTAATCACTCCAAGTTCACAAATCGTAAATACACTATGACGTTCGACATTTATTGGCCTTTGCGACAGTTATATTTGGTTATATAGTCGGAGATAGATGAGACAGGGCGCGGTTATACGGGCGGGCGGGTCGCCACTCTGATACCATTTGAAATGTAGCGGTTTGTGCGCATGCCTGGACGCGCAGCTTCGTCGGGGGTTGCGAGCGGGGGTTGCGGGGGAAGAGTTTTGACGAACTCGGACGAGTTCTCCCGAATCGTGACGATCTCACACGCGTTTCGGGCCTCGTTAACGGTCCCGCTAAAACGTCGCCACAATAAATCGCAGTTAATTCACGTATTATGCTATAGATTTATGAGTATGTCGGCTTATAACATTGTTTCTTTAAACGGTAATGAGCCTTATTATGGATTTTTATGTTGAAGCTTATTACTATTAAGGTATTATCGCAATGTTATCGAAATAAAATATTTAAAAGTTGTTTCGGAATTAAGGAACTTTTCTGTTCAGTTCATTTCTCTTTCTTACATTTGCAACTTAGTTTTATGAAAAATAATGTTATGTATAACGTGAATTGTACCTAGAATGCTTAAGAACTCTATTATTTACTTAGTGTTGTTTTTGGGATAGATTTGTAAAATCGAATTGCATTGAAATCTGAGCAAACATCGTAATTATTAACCAAGACTTTGTTACCACTAACTCAGTTATCCTGGAGCAGAAGGTAGCACTCTTGTGTATTTCACAGGATCTGTTTGTGAAAGTGCGCGTCGGAGTTACATAATCCGATTGGTCCACTTTCAAATATCTAGTTTATATTTCTTGCAGCATAAATTTCTTAGATTTGGATTTTTTCTTTACTTTTCTACACGTTAGGTATCTTTTTTGCATTGGGCGGTTGTACAATCGCGGAATTCCGCGTTGTTCGACTTCAGGAAAAATTGTATTGCTCATTGTAACGCGACAAACTCCGCGTCTTGCTACAAAAAACTAATTATAAGTGTGATCAATATATGGTTTCTGAATGTTTTGTAAATCAAACTAATGTAAATACGAATGTTTAGATTGACGTATGTTTGATATGTATATCAAGACCGGCTGAACGGATTTCGTTGAAATGCACAAATATAGATCATAGTTTGTGTTACATGTTTGCAGCTGACTGTACACAGCTCTATTTATGTTGTAACTGTAAATGTATCTACATTGCAAATGTTGATACGAAAGTCAGGACATGGATCATTTGTTACTAGGTCTTGAATCTAATCCATATTCAATTTGATCTAATTCGTTATTCCGTTTGTGCTACAATTGATTCCTAGACAGACCGGGCATGTAGAATATTGAATTTGATTGATTGATCCAGTATATTTAATTGTACTGTCTATGACTAACTCTATAGACTACTTGCTTGGTTTAATATTCTATTTTCTATCTCCCTATAGAAATGAGATTGTTTAGATGGATGTTGGATGCCACGTAAAAGGCTGATTGGATCTCGATGAAATTTGACATAAACGGAAAACATAATCTGGAACAACACAATGGTAGTTAATTTCGTTTCTTAATTCCATGAGGTCGGTGTCGCGAGTGAAATCTAATAAAACTGAAAAACATCAATTAAACTCTAGTTAGCGTACATTTAAGCGATTTATAGGTTAGGCAGTTTCCTAGTGTTTGCTAAATTCTAATCATTCGACTTCTTTCGGGAACTTTCGACTATCTTCGCAGGATCGTAAACAGTACGGTGCTTTTACGACAGTACAGTTACTACCCTCATTCAAAAATTATTTCGAAACATATGTATCTTATTGCTTAGAGAATAGAGCTTATTTTACATTGAAATAAAACAGGAATGTTCTCCTACATGTGCAGAGAAATCGTTACTTAATAGCCTTTACGGTATTTTCCGGCCATCTTTCTTTAAGCAAGGATATAAACATGCGCCTTTGTACTGTTTTTCCACTTCAAATGTACCATACTGCGGAATAATTTATTTTAAGGATTTTCTTACGAAAGCGTCCGTATGAGTTACACTAGTTTCGGGAATTATTGTTCTCTGTTATTCTTAAGTGTAAAGTTTATTAACGTTTGACAGTTGAATAGTTGCAGTAGTCTTTGAATAGGCAATTGATTCTTTACCCGTTTTCGTTTATGCAATGTAACTTTGACTATTGTTTTACGTTATACAGTCTGATTAAACGTTTCCAAATCGAACGGTTACGCAAATTCTTTAGCTTTACATAAAAGGACAAATGAACATCGAAACATAGGCCATAGACGTCATCAATGCCAGAATTGCAAGTGCGTTGCCAGCCTTAATTTATTAAGGAAATTATACACATTTATTAAAAAATGTTATTGACTTATTAGTTTAAGACATAAAAGATATTGTGAACGGTTACCATTATTAGGTTTTTATAAGAGAAACATAATACATGATTGACAGGAAATGTTATAATAATATGACTGTTAACTCAACATCCTGTAATAATAGTACGACTGAATGATTTCATTTATTATTAAAAACAACTTTATCGTAATATTATTGAATTAGAGGTTCAAGTATGTCAGTAAGTTTTTAAATGAATGTAAACAAAATGCTAGAAAGATACACTGAAGCAACAAACGTTATTTTAGTTTAAATAATAGCGGATTAATATAATAAAGCGAAAACACACACTACTTTGTGGCATAAGATGTCAGCAATCATAGCACTTTTTGGAATAAATCTACCTTAAATACAAAATACAATATATACAAAATACATACAATACACTTACGACACGCTTTAGGCTATACATTTTCACGCTATTAAACTTAGGGGGTAATTAAATTGGAATAAAACCTTCACGTGGGAAAAGACAATAAACTACAAGCTGCCAACATTAAGGAAGCAAGGTTATTATAGTAATGGTAATTTTGACATTTGCAATTTTAACATTCTTATAATTTCATGCGGATGAATCCGCACGGGAACAGCTAGTAATAAATAATTAATAAAAAATATCAAAGACTAATACGCTAAAATTAACGTCAAAGAACAACTAATTACGAATATTTAAGTGTATTTAACATAGAATTTAAACAACACTTAACCCAGAAAAAAATAATCGTAAGCAAAAAAGACATTCGTAATTCAAATAGCTGCCCTTATTTCGATTTTTTTATATCAGAATTAAGAAATGTTCACAAAATATTCTGTAAAATAAACTTTAGATAAATATTACAACTATAAGTAACAATACAGAAGCCTTCGAGCGTTTGCGAAGTAAATCAAAAATTAACCGGAGCATGAAATCTCGCTGGCGACTTGCGCCAAAGTCACCAAATATGGGTCAAGCGGCGGCAGAAATAAGTGAATTATTTTCAAAATTAATACATTAAAGAACAATTTAGACTTCTCACTTCAAACTTGAAAAATCCCGGATATCAGAAGTCCGAAAATACCTTTAGTATCAAAAAATTTAGAAGCAAATTGTAGTTTCTTTAAATATTTTGCTTTGTATTAGACAAAAGGAAGCTCTTAAAGTTACACAAAGTCTTATAAAGGTACTAGCTTTCGCCTGCGACTTCGTCCGCGTGGCTTTCAAAAAAACATAAGTAATTAGCCCATGTGTTCTTCCAGACTATTCTCTATGTCTATACCAAATTTCATCGATATCCGTTCAGCCGATTTAGGCTACAAACTCTAACAAACATCCATCCATTTAAACTTTCGCATTTATAATATTAGTATGATAGTATGTTATTAGTATGATAGTATGTTTACTGGATTTACATAAGTAGATTTGAAGGTTTAACAGGTGTAAGCGACTGCAGATTAGTCCAATGTACGATGCAAGCTAGCAACACAGTTAAGAAGGTGTTTAACAAGTACTGTGTTAAAATATGTTAAGTCGAGAAAGTCCGTACTTTATAAAAACAACGTAGAAAAATGTATTAATATTTTTTAGGAAATGATTCATCTCTGGAGTCCTTAGATAATACTATCTCAATCTATACTATAATAGTTAAAGAGTAAACACAAACTTTTTGCTGCCTAAGATGTCAGCAATTTAAGAACATTTTTGAATAATTATTTTTATTAATAAAAAGTCCTACACTTGTGCCGTAAGTAGGCTTTAGGCTATATGTATATTTTCACGCCATTAAACTTAGGGGGTTAATATTTTGGATAAAAACACTAAGTTGCTGCCAACATTAAGAAAGCAAAGTTGCCATGGTTTGTCATCATGTCATGTCATTTTGACATTTGGAATTGATAATTTGACACATGTAAACAATAAAATATAATTTTATGCAGATGAAGTCGCACTGGAACAGCTAGTTTTAGATATTTTTAATCCGTCTAGGTTAGAAAAACAAAGTAAAGTTCAAACAGTAGTCGTTAATAAAAATCATGATTCATAAAACATGAAAAACTTTTTTCCCCACAAAAAATAACTTCAATCAATTTAACAAAAGCGTAAATTGAAGTACGGACTTTTAACGCAATGTTTAAAAGCTACAGTATTATTTTAGCATACAATCGAATAAATCCTATTCCTTAAGATAAATTGTGTCAGCGCTATAACTTACATTGACAATTCAAAACGTCTTTTTAACGGAAATAATGCTCTTTCGGTATTATTAGTTTACCAAATTAAATCTCAGCTAAAAAGTATTAAACGACTTTTACCTCTTTGCGGCATACCATGCGACAATTGCCGTGGCTTTTATAAAGGAGTAGCGGGCGCGCCAGTGAAAAATAATAAAAAACTCTACAGATTTAGAGACGCAAGTAGCTATTAAATGAGTATTGAGTATGGTTCTACGTATACGTTAGCAAAGGCCGAGTTTCCGTTGCCGGTGTCGGAACGTTTTCCGATCGCCACACTCGTAAATCTTTCTTTACAATGCTGACAGATAGGCGGCTATGTTTCTTATACAAAAGGAGATTGGCGTTTGGGGCGCGACTCCATTAAATTATTAATGAATTCTGTACCTTCTACTTCTGAAACAAACGCGAATTCAAGATTTACTGTCCTAAAATTTCATAACTAAAATGGTATTGTAATAAAATATTTTTCTTTTAAAAGATGATATTTTATTAACTGGCTGTTCCCGTGCGGCTTCATCCGCATGAAATTGTGAAAATTTTATTTAATTATTTCCATTTGTCAAATTATCAATAGCAAATGTCAAAACGACATGACATAACAAACTTTAGCAATCTTTTTTCTTGATGTTGGCAGCAACTTATGGTCTCTTTCCCACATTAAGGTTTTTATCCAAAATATTTACCCCCCTACTGCCCTCTATGTTTAATGGCGTGAAAATATATAGCCTAAAGCATGACGTAAGTGTAGGGCTTATTATTAAAAAAATAATTATTTAAAAATATGCTGTGATTGCTGACATCTTAGGTAACAAAGAAGTGTGTGTTTACGCTTTATTATAATAGTATAGAAGTATAGATATATATAAATAATAATACACTTTAACTCAAAAAAAGTAAAAACGTGCATTAAAAATTTTACTACTCGTCTACGCGTGATTGTACCATAAAATTCATATATCAAAAAACACTTAAACATGTGAATGTTTGAACTGGGTCTAGTAAGTAAGACAATGTTACAAATGCACGCGTTTTCTACTTTTATGTACACTATAAAATATAACAAACGTTACTTGCCGTATACATTCAGTATCGGCACCGACTACTTTCAAGTAATCTCTCAATGGGAGACATTACAGCGAAATAATGTGAAGAAAGAGTCTCCTATGGCTTTAAACTAACCAGTGCCGATAGTGGATAATTACGTGAGTGTTAGTTGTTTTAGATTGCAAAGAAATCTATACATATATTATAAAGATTTGTACTTTTGTATGTATTGAAACAACTCAAAAACTACTGGGCCGATTTCAAAAATTCTTTCACTCTAAAAAGGTAATTAATCTGTAACATAGGTTTTTTTATTTTTTAATTTAACGTGGACAAAGTCCGTTGCTGCCTCATTCAATTCTAATATCAATATATTCCTGTTAGCACCTCGAGGGTGTTCTCTTAGCGTTCTATTCATGGTAATATTATAAATTATAAAGGTGGAATGTACGAATGTTAGTTACCACGCCAATAGCTCAATGAAACAGGACAATTCAGAACATTAGATTACAGTCTGATATCGGTTGCTTAGTTTTTAATTCCTCGCGAACGGAGTCGTTTACAACAACTAGTATGGATGTCCGGCCGGAGGCCTAATTGAAGTCCCTTTCTCTTTACCACCCTTTTCTTATAAGGAGAGGATGGGAAGGGGAAGTGGATTTGACAGAGGAGGAGAGACATAGGAAGGGGAAATATCTTCTTTATGTGCATCTCCTCCTCTGTCGGATAAGGGTAGGCAACGCATCTGCAATTGAGGATGTCTATGGGCAGCGGTCGCTTCACCATTTT
>NW_013525024.1:3438916-3443659 GCF_000836215.1 Papilio polytes | reverse complement strand
ACCTCACTTAATAAAGGCGGCCATTGTCTAATATTTTATAAGAAGCAAGACGATGTTTCTCCTTCAATTAAATTACCCTACACTAAGAAAGAAAATGTAGAGTGCTTCGGTTTTAACTTTATTATAACTTAACTAACTTTCGCTCGCGACTTTGTGTCTTGTGCATGTGTTTTTCCAGACTATCCTCTACATCTATGACAATTTTTATCGAGATTCGTTCAGCGGTTTAGACTACGAACAAACTTTCATTTTGTAAACTTTCGCATCTATAAAATTAGTAAGATGTAACATGTACTAAATGCTTTACTGTTGTGTTTGTATTAGTAGGGGAGCCGACGATGCTAAATGGGGATTTACTCGATCGTAGAGGCCTATTGAGATGCAGAGCTTAGATAATAAGAAGAAAAAAATGTTATGTGATATATACCTTTACATTGGTGGGGGGAGCGGCTTTAGATTTTTAAAAATGTAAAACTGCCAGAGAAAGAGCCACCGAAAGAGAAGCGAACGCTGCACATAGACAGCCAAAAAAGCAGATGCGTTGTCAACATTTAATCTCCAGTAAAAATTTAACGTAACATTAATTAAGTTTTAATGAACGTTACCGCGTTTAAAATTTAAAATTGAAAGCTCTTAATTACCTCTTGATATTTGATTAATAGCCTATCATGATTCCATTGAAACGACTCAATAATTTATCTTCCGATTATGGCTAATTAATACATTTAGGCCCTCATCAACTTTAACTAGCGAGAGAATTAAAATTTCCCCAAAGGTAAGCGAGTTTAATAATTATACTGACAGACGATTATTATTTTAAAATACGATGAATTGGCGTTCAGAACATTGATTTGATTTTCTTTTTTAGTATATACATACTAATATAATAAAGCGTAAACACACACTTCTTTGTTGCCTAAGATATTGGAAATTACAGCACATGTTTGAATAGTATCTTTTTCAAAAAAAAGGCCTACATTTACGTTACGCTTTAGGCTATAGATTCTCACGCTATTAAACTTAGTGGGTCAATAAATTGGATAAAAATACAAATGTGGGAAAGAGACCATAAGTTGCTGCCAACATCAAGGAAGCTAGATTGTAAAGGTTCGTCATGTCATGTCATTTTGACATTTGCAATTGATAATTTGACAAATGTAAACAATAAAATAAAATTTTCATAATTTCATGCGAATGAAGTCGCACGGAAACAGCTAGTTCTTAATATAACTTTGATGGAATTAAATCTATTAAGGACACAAAATTACAAATCAATTTAAGAGACAAGTACTATGGTTCGTTAATCAATTTTAGAAAACTGTACAAAGTTATTGACTCAAAGGAGCATTCGGATTTCTTCAAAGGAAGAACAAAAGTTTGAACTCAAATCTAATTTGACCCTTCGAACCTTTACAGTTCTAGCCAATCAGATGTCCTGTGCAGTTTTTTTTTTATTTTTAAAGAATTAAACTTAATAGTATTAGTAAACATAATGTAAATATGAACTAAACTAGTCAGTAAGTAATCCAATAAACATATCTGCTATTTCGGGAAATAATAATTTTATTAATTCAATTAATCTATACTATTATAATAAAGCGTGAACACACACTTCTTTGTTGCCTAAGATGTCAGCAATCACAGCATATTTTAGAATAATTCTTTTTTTTAATAAAAAGCCCTACACTTACGTCACGCTTTAGGCTATATATTTTCGCGTCATTAAACTTAGGCGGTAAATATTTTGGCTAAAAACCCAAATGTGGGAAAGAGAACATAAGTTACTGCCAACATCAAGAAAGAAATATTGCTCATGTCATTTTGACATTTGCTATTGATAATTTGACAAATGTGAACAATAAAATGATTTTTTTATAATTTTATAAGGATGAAGTCGTATGGAAACAGCTAGTTATTATATAAAGAATAATGATTGGGATTAACTATTAATAAAATAATAAATCTAGTCACAAAAGTAGCTGGATTCAAAAAAATCTGCTGCTCGTATTTTGTCAATATTTATAAAAAAATTCAATTCCAAGAATACTAAAGTCACTTGTTAGTGAGCTAGATAGAATTCACTGCGAAGTCGAGTGAATGAAATTAAAAAATGTTTTTGCTCAATAGAAAACATTCTCGGCTTATTGAACCAACGTCTTTTCCACCGTTGAAAGGAAAAGATCGACTGTTTCGCCCGGGGCATCTCATTTGCTCCGTTTTATAGTGATAATGGCCCACCAGTGTATACGGCTGCGGACAAAAGCAGTGTGTGCAAGCGCAAAGGAGCTGCTAAAGTAAAGATGCAACAAAAAGGGAAACGAAAACTTTTCGTAGAAATTGCAATGTACATACCTTAATAGTGAGCATTTCTAAATGTAATATGTTGACCAAATAAATAATTCCATGTCTTTATAGAAGTGAAAAACGTGATTTATAACCTAAAAAGGTCTTTAACACGCTCACTGTGTAGCAGGCCGTTATCGACCTGACGCGGTACTACGGCGGACGAAGAAAACTATATACTTCTCGATAGCGCGAAACGATTATTTCAGGTGTATATTACATAAATGATTACATTATGTTTCCACAATGTTATATCAATTTAATCTATCCTAATGCTGGCGGGTCTAGAAAGACCTGCCACGCACTGGCGGAAATATCATTGGGGGCGCATTTCGGCCCGCCGTCTCACCAGATGGAAAATTATGATTTTACTTGCCACAGTAAACGTGTTAATAAGGTAATTATTTATTAAAAATGTATTCATTTTATTTCAAAATCAACTTTCCATTAACTTAAATGTGTGTTAATACATTTCAATACATTACTTGAGTGTTAAATTCAAACGTAAAATACGAAGGAATGATTAAAAAATCACCGAAGCTAAGTTGGCGGATGACCAACATTTTAAACTTCAGACTATCTCTTATTAACTGAGGCGGCTTGCAACTATTGTTCGGTTTGTTAGTTGTAACATGTTTGGAAACCATTCGAGTTGCGGGAACAAACTATCCACTTGCGGTTCAAAAGTCTTTGTAACATGACCAATTGTATTCGTGGAAATTATCTGGGCTGCACACAAAGTTTGAAGATACAACAATACATTACTGAGAAGTTACCTTTGGTATCATTTTAGCTTCGTAGTATTTTATTTTGGATATTAGTTAGAGATAATACGATTTATTTATAAAAACTATAACATAAGTAAATGTAATGTTAAACACGATTTTTCTTTATACAAATAAACAAACTGCCAAAATTAGTAAAGGTTAAGTTACTAAATAATGCAAGTCCGGGTGAACAGACTGTAATAAACAATCCAGAATAGCGTGTACAGTACTCATTTTTTTTTAATCCATGTAGACGAGTTCGCGAGCAAAGGCTTGTATAACATGAAGTAGAATAGTTAAAGAAATTATGATTTAACTATACGCTACACTTATATTCGTAGTCTGTCAATCTGTTGTCATCATCTCCCCCACCGTATCCTACTCCTGTAGGGTCATCACCGGGTTTTCGTCCTCCAAATAACTATTATCCGTCATCTAGGTCATCACTCCCTTCTGTATCATGTAACCTTTCACGCAATCCATCTCTTTCTAGGTCTACCTCTACCGGTATAACTTTCACAATCTGTACCGTAGTATTGAGTGAATATTTGTGAAGGACTATTAATTGTCAGTGATACTCTGACAGCGCTTTAAGAGACTTAAGTCCCCACTTTCCGACGCCGTGGCAAATTGTAATTCAGATGGATTTAGACTACCATAAGCACCGCATTACGGACTATTGGATTTGCTTTCAATGATAAATTATATTTGCTTAATAAGTAATTAATGTTATTTAACTTACTTTAATGTTATATCGAAAAAAAAAGAAGCGAACTTGTCATATTGACTAACATATCTTACTAACATTATAAATATGAAAGCTAAGATGGATGAATGTTTGTCAGAGTTTGTAGCCTAAACTGCTGAATGGATCTCGATGAAATTTGGTATAGATGAAGATACCCTGGAAGAACACATAGGCTACTTATTTTGTTTTTTTATTTTTACGAGGGACTCGCGGGCGAAAGCTAGTATACAATAAACATTCTATGGTGGCTGTCTAACAAAGTCTCTATAGAAATACTTAAATGTGATTTATTTTATTATGTTATACTCCACAGTTTAGTTCACTTGCGTAATAAATGATCGTTTCATTTTCAGAGACCACTCATCTCTCGTTTTATAAGTATTCAGTTATTTCAACATAATAGGATTACGATCTTTTGACATTTTATTATTTTCAGCCCATTTATATTATTAATTATATTTCACAGAACTTTTGTCAAACAATTTTGCCAAGTACGGTCAAACACCGAAACATCGAGTGGAGATATATTTTCTCCTTAGTTGAAAATATTAAGTTTTAAATCTGATAGCGAGATTTTAGTGTCTGAGAACCGTGATAGCTTTTTTATAATATACGTTTTTATAGAATATCTTTCATTAGCTAAAGATTTAGTGGCTAGTTAATGATTGTGGAATTCGCGTAAGTACGAAAAATTTGCACTCCTTTAAAAAACTAGCTGTTCCATTGACATTACGACAAACCATAGCAACCTTGCTCCCTTGCTATTGGCAGCAACTTATGGTCTCTTTCCCATATTAATGTTTTTATCCAAAATATTTACCCCCTAAGTTTAATGGCGTGAAATATGTAGCCTAAAGCGTGACGTAAGTGTAGGGCTTTTTATTA
>NW_013525024.1:3409936-3438894 GCF_000836215.1 Papilio polytes | reverse complement strand
AGAATTATTCAAAAATGTGCTGTTATTGCTGACATCTTAGGCAACAAAGAAGTGTGTGTTTACGCTTTATTATGATAGTATAGATTGATACGGCTACATATTTTCGAAGAATGCTATACTCGTAAAATTAAAAGATCAACAATATTAGTAACCGATTTTAACAAATGATATTGTTTAAATATTAAAAAGAACCTTGAAGTTGCTATTGTTGCCTATTTCTAAACAGATTATATATGTTTTTAGTGAAAACTGATCAAACAATTAATTCAAATATAGTGAGGTTCATTCACACAATGAAACAACAAATAAGTTTTTATCATTGCTTTAAAATATTATTTAAGTCATCACCAGTTTTAAGTTTATAGTTAATATATATTTTGATATCAAGGTATTCTAGTATTCAAATACTATCGTTGGTCTAATATACACTGCTAAAATATTGCATTCGCCATCTTGTAGCCGCCATCTTGGATTTAAATTATATCGTATATTGCAATCAAAACTAATTGTTTCAGTGCTACTTTCCTGTACTTAGATGTAAATTTGATGTTGAACATCACTAGTCAAATTAAATTTAAACAGGTGTGAAGTGACTCCGTCTTTCTTCCTTAACTCATTATAAACATTGTACTCAGAAATCTATTGAGTTTAGAAGTGAACTAACGTGACAAAATTAAAACAAGGTTAGAATGATATACATAAAAAACGAAGAATTACAAATGACAAGGAGAATAATTTGTAAATTAGATGTTAGTATCAATTTGTTAACAAATTTAAAAGCTTATTCCGTTATTCTTTTTAGCTACAAAATGACAGTTGTTAATCTTTGTCTTGTTGCAATGCTGGGAATCATGAACATAGAGCAAGCGTATGCGCAGCTACTTACTAGTGAGTAACTTCTTATTTTATGATTTTTTTTAAACTATCTTTTGTTTTTAAAATCACTTAAAAATATTAACGATTGATAACGTATAGAAACAAAACAAAACTAACCTTGATATTTATATATTTTCAGACTTAAATAACAACAAATTAATCAAAGATTTCTTAAACAACTTTCCGGAAGCTACTGTTGAAAACAACGAAAATGTACTGAATATAACGAATATAGATTATTTGTTTCCCGCTACTGGGTAAGTACATTATTACTGAAATGGAATCACTGTTGGTATACGTCTGTGATATTATAATATTTAAAGGGATAACTAGTTTATGATAAACAGTTTATAAACGCATATTTTACTCTTTGATCGCCACTGATTGATATTACTGACGTCATCGCGCGTAAGTGTTTCCTGATAAACATGTTACACACGGTATAAGTATGGTCAAACATTTACATTAAAAACATATTATCATTCGTTATATTCTCTTTAAAGAAACTGGTACTTTCGTACACTTGTTTAATTTTTTATGACTGTGGAAGGGTACACAGGTAGAGGTAGACCTAGAAAGAGATGGATAGATTGCGTAAAAATGGAGTGATGACTGAGATGACGTATGGTAGAGCTATGTGGAGGACAAAAACCTATTGCGCCGACCCTAAGGGAGTAGGATACGGAGGAAGATGATGTGATGTTTAATTTATCCATGTTTTGCAGTTTGTTAGTAACTTCTCTGTTCCCGAATGATATCCTCAGTGTGCAATCGAGCACTATAGAAATCGCGGGCAAAAGTTTCATTGGTGGTTCAATGGAGATTACTGTCAGACAAAACCGTACAGCAGTGAGGTTTGGTAAGTAGAAAAATATGATTACTACGTTTGCTATAATTAATACAAAATAACCATCACTATGTAACATTCTTGTTTTTCGTCAGGTCCTAATAAACGTAACAATAATACTATAACCGGTCGTATCGGTAGTTTTAGTGCAAATGAAAGGTAAATATGGAATTTTGTTGATTTTATTCAAGTACTTAATTATTAATTGTCCCTTACCATTTCACCAGTCGAGTTAGACATTCGTGTAACAACTAATACCATTGCCGGCTCTATTACTGTCAATTTTTTTATATAAAAATATAAATCAAAGGCCTCAGTAGAAATTGGGTAACTTCATACTCATCATCACCAGCTCACTAAACGTCCCTACCGAGGGTCTCGCTGCCTACCCTAGGTAAGGGGTTCATAGTAAACCACCTTGGCCCAGTGTGGGATGGTTCAGTTCACACATATCTTTGAATTTCTTCGCCGATATGTGCAGGTTGCATCACGATGTTTTCCTTCATCGTAAGAACGTCGGGTAAATTATGTACATATCAAAATTGGAAAAATAGTAAATCACTTTGGTACAAAGCGGGATTCGAACCCAAGACCTGTAAATCAAGTGTTTAAACCACTCAGCCACCGACGCTCTTGGGTAACTTAGTTTTATTTAACTTTGAAATTCAAGAATCACTTTCAACGCAATTGACTTGGTTGCTAACCTCACACTGGGACCCACTGGCTACACCGTTGACGACATGAGGATCCTGTTCCTGCCTGTCGACAACGACGTAAGTAGTACTCACGAAATTGGACATAAACATATTAATAAATTGATTTTTTAATGAATATGAGAACAACGGAAATATGTTCTAAATATATACAATTATAATAAAGCGTAAACAAAGACTTCTTTGTTGCCTAAGATGTTAAAAAAAAATTACAGCATATTTTTGAATAACTTCTTTTTTAATTAAAAGCCCTATTCTTACGTCACGCTTTAGGCTATATATTTTCACGCCATTAAACTTAGGGGGTAAATATTTTGGATAAAAACCCTAATGCGGAAAAGAGACCATAAGTTACTGCCAACATCAAGGAAACAAGATTGCCATAGTTTGTCATCATGTCATGTCATTTGACATTTGCAATTGTTTGACAAATGTGAACGATAAAATGATTTTTTTATAATTCTATGCGGATGAAGTCGCATGGGAACAGCTAGTATATTCTAAGTTGTATGTGTCAATGTTAGAATGTTTTATTAATCTCATTCGCTTAATATAATCTAGTTAAACGCATTATTCATGTTTATTGTTGTATTTTTAAAAGTACTTTTTCAGTATTTAGCTTTATCTTTTATCTTGTTTAGATTTACTTATTTGTTATTGAGTTTCTTTTAAAAAGTAAACAGTTTGCTTAATTTAAATTTATTTATTCCAAGTATATATTTTAATGCATGTTTTTATTTATGTAGCTTTCATATAACATAACTGCGAGCGACCGAGATTCAGGAGACCGCATAAAAAACTGGCTCAGCAACAAACTTCCTGTTGTGGTAGACACATATGAGGTAAGAGGTAAAAATTACTGTCTATAAGTCAACAGCATATACATCATATATAACAACGGCATAGGCTAACATTATCAACAACAGCCTTTATTTGTCAACTGTTACACTTGGACCTTCTTTCATACCACAAAATGCGGTCTTCCGCCATCCAGATACAATAACTTCCCGGTATGTACTGTGCAGTAGCGACATAATTGGCCTGCCAATTTATAAATAGTCAGCTTATTCTATTGACTCAAAAACTCGCCATTTCATGGCAAATTGACTACTTCTCATGGCAAATTACAAATTGGTGGCTTGTACAATAAGCCGATAACATTTGTAAACTAACTTTGTTGTATTTTTGTTTCAGGCGTCCGTAGATCAGCTTACTAACGCCGGCGTTTTAACACTCAACGATAGTTTATTGTAAATCATATAATCCATTAAAATTACGCCTTGGCAACATGTCGTTACATTCTTACAATTCCGTTAGACTCTATCTTAGCTTACTACGTGCAAATACAATGGTAATTAATGCAGTTAAAAAGTAAATTGTGTTTCCAAGTATTAAAGAGTTACCAGCAATTAAAAATATGTTTTAGTACCCATCTAAATAGAGATAACTTCAAACAACTTTGTTGTAAGGGAATAAAACAAATTATTTTAAAAGCCACGGAAGATCAGCACATTTGCTGAGTGGTTATCACCAATAAATAAATAAATAAACAACATGCTAACATCAAGTATGTCCCCATTTATTTTCACTAGGATCTTAGCGAAGGTAAATTTAATTCCTTAAAATGCTTTCGAGTCTTAATGCTCTTGAAGAGTAGTCGCTTTCTATTCTAAACAACTCGTTTTCTTTAAGTAACAATGGACATACTATAACTAAAGAAGAATTGAGAACTTCAAAGTAAATTTTTATTGAAATAATCGAATGTAATAAAATATCGCTGAAATTCTCATTTATAGTAACTAGACTGTAATCGAGTTTAAGCAATACTAAAAAAACGGCACCAAGAGCTAAATAATTACTAAATTTCATTTTTTAAATATGTGACTATTTTATTTCCAATATTTTTGTAAAATATTCAGAACTTCCTCGCTGTAAAGTATAATAATAATGCAAAAGTGCTATAATACATCTAAAATATAATATTGTAAAAGTTTAGATGGATGTATAGATGTTTGTAGGAGTTTGTAGCCTAAACGGCTAAACGGATCTCGATGAAATTTGGCATAGACATAGAGGACACTCTGGAAGAACATGTAGACTACTCACTTTTGTTTGACCGACTTCCCAAAAGAAGGAGGTACTCAATTCGTCTGTATGTTTTTTTTAAATTCCATGTGCGAATTCGAAAGGTAGTCTAAAATACAATCTAAAACCTACTTTTCGACAATATAATGTTGACAACATGTAAATCAATGTATTGAAAGGAAAGTATGTATTCGCTAAATCAATGCAGCAATTACGCAATTACGCCTTGATTTAAATGAGTTAGAGGACCTGAGAGTGGTACAAGGCAACATATTATTACAGTTAATTAGGGCTCCAACAATCGGATTAATTATATTGAAGCTACACTTTACCTCAGGATCAAAAGCTTACACTTAATTGATGCCACTTCCATACTCTTCATATCTGAAATTAAATAGTTTGAACACACTTAAAAATAGGCAAAAGCAAACAAGCGTAATCGTTTTGACACCATCACTAAATTATTTCTTTAACTATTCTCCAAAGTAAAAAGTAACGATGCATGTTAATAATCTTAGTAATAGTAAAAATGCGCAAGTTTGGATGGATGGATGGATGTTTATTAGAGTTTGTAGCCTAAACTGCTCAACGGATTTCGACGACGTTTGGCATACATTTGAGATAGTGTAGAACAACACGTAGGCTACATTTTTTATTTAGGGGATTAATTTAATGGATGTCTGTTAGAGTTTGTAGCCTAAACTGCTGAACGGATCTCGATGAAATTTGGTATAGATGTAGAGGATAGTCTGGAAGAACACAAACGCTAATTATTTTTGTTTTATTCAATTCCAAGCGGACGGAGTCGCGGGTGAAAGTTAGTATTGTAATACATTGAAAGGAACCTTGAAGTTGCCATTGTTGCCTATTTATAAACTGCTAATATTTGTTTTTATGAAAACTGTTCAAACAATATTTTCAAATGAAAAATGTAGTGATGTTTCGCCAGAATTAAATAATCAGTTTTGATTATTAAATTAAATGTTATTTTATCCTACTATTGGTATTGTAATATTCAAATCTTAGTGGTCCATTTTCATCATCACCAGCTCACTTTACGTCCCCACTGAGGGGCTCGGAGCCTACCCTAAGGGTGACTAGACCATAGTTAAACACGCTGGCCAAGTGTGGGTTGGTCGACTTCACACATATCTTTGAATTTCTTCGCCGATATGTGCAGGTTGCATCACAATGTTTTCCTTCACCGTAAGAACGTCTGGTAAATTATGTACATATGAAAGTTCGAAAAATCTGAAATCACATTGGTACATAGCGGGATTCGAACCCAAGACGTGTAGATTACAAGTCAAGTGCTTAAACCACTGAGCCAATGTTCTCATGGTCCATTTTACCCTGATAGAATTTTCTAAAAAAATTGTATTCGCCATTTTGTAGCCGCCATCTTGGATTTAAAATAATATCTGTCATCGAAATTGTAATTGTTACAGTTTTGGTGCTTTATACAAATTAAATTTTAATTTTATGCAAATTTTAAGTTGTGCATCTCTAGTTATATTGAATTTGAACAGGTGTGAAGTGAGTCCATGTCTCTTCCTTACTTCATTGTCAAAATTATGCTCAGAATTCTATTGGATTCGAAAGCAGAATAACGTGACAATTTCTTCGAATTCCTGAAGTAAGTACAGTCTTATTTAATTTTTTACTTCATGTCAGGTTGTTAATTTTATATTACTATCTAAACATAGGTAAGTATAACTATATTTAAAATTTGTTAACATAAATTTTCTATTAATTTTCTATTTTTAAAACTAATATGGAATTACAAAAGTCCAAATCTGATCCACACGATTGGATTTGGACAATTAAATGAGAATTTGGACATGAAATGTATACGAAAAAGACTAAAGGACATTTATAAAAGAAAGTTTCTAAAAGGAATATCTTCTCAAGATCAAGTATGAGTTAATTTGAAAGAAGCAGGAATAATAAAAAATAGAAGTAAAAGTTAGAATGATTTGGGCATAAAGACCGTAGAATTGCATATGACAAGAAGAATAATACACCTTCCATTTTATTGTCAATTCCTTAACAAATTGAAAGAAGCTTATTTCGTTATTCTTTTTAGCTACAAAATGACGATTGTTAATGTTTGTCTTGTTGTGATGCTGGGCATCATAAATATGCAATATAGCCATGCGCAGTTACTTACTGGTGAGATGTTACTGTCTTTTTATTCTATCAATTGTACAATCTTTATTTGGCACTGCTTTGAAGTGTATTACCAGCTAGTTTTTGCCCGCGACTCCGTGCGCGTGAAATATAAAAATAATAATAAATAAATGAAAACATTGCCTTTGTTAGTCACAGATAAATTACCTTTCTAACAGTCAGAGAATTTTTAAAATCGGCCCAGTTTTTTAGTCTATTCATTACAAACAAGGTTTTCCTCTTTATAATATTAATTTATATATTGAGGTTCATTATAATATTATAAAATATAAACACAAATCAACACCAATCTTGACATTTTCAGATTTAAATAATAACAAATTAATCAAAGATTTCTTAAATTACTTTCCCAATGCTACTGTTCAACGGAACGTTGAAAATGTGTTAGATACCACAAATATAAATTATTTATTTCCCGCTACTGGGTAAGTAGTAAGTACATTGTTATTAAAACAGTAAGTTCATAGTATTCTCTGTAAACTTATTATTTTCAATTTACATTGTGTTATCCCAAAGAAACTAAGAGCCCACAGCTGTAACTAAACGTTCGCACAATTTAGTCCCGCTTTGATTCCTATGGGCTTACATGGAGATGCGCACTACTCGATTTTTAGTTGTGTAATAAACAGTTGAATTGGCTGCGAAACAATCGACAGTCGCATAACACTTGTACGATAGTTTACTTTGAGGTGTACGCTAGAGTGTTTAGAAATAATTAAATTGTTCGGTGAGCAAAGAGTTACATTCTAGCTATTTCACTATGTCACAATAACAAATGTCAAAATAACATGACATGACAAACCTTAGCCTTAGCACTCTTGCTTTCTTGAAGTCGGCAGCAACTTATGGACTCTTTACCACATTAGGGTTTTTATCAAAAATATTTACCCGCTAAGTCGTGAAAATATATAGCCTAAAGCGTGACGTAAGTGTAGGGCTTTTTATTAAATAAGGAATTATTCAAAAATATGCTGCAATTGCTGACATCTTAGGCAACAAAGAAGTGTGTGTTTACGCTTTATTATAATAGTATAGATTAGGTAACAATTTTGAAAGTATTTTTTCACTGATGACATACTATTTCTACGTTAATAAAACACTAATATAAAAACGTTCGGATTTCCAGCTTGTTAGTGAATTTTACGACGCCGGATCAACTTTTGGGTTTATCATTTAATAATTTAGAGATCGCAGGCAAAAGCTTCATTGGTGGTACAATGGAAATAACTATCACATCAAGGGGCACAGTGGCACGTTTGAGTAAGAAATGAATCAAATTTTAATTAAATTTAATCTAATTAAGTTAACCATTACTTATTTGTTGTATTTCTTTAGATGTTCCCAATAATCGAACTATAACTGGTCGTATCAGTAGTATTGGTGTGTCCGAAAGGTAAGCATTTTTGTTAATTTTATTTCCCACTGTATGAGTTTTATATGATTTGTTCAAATTAATTGCAAACTCAATCGTAGGTAGCGTTTGTTTGGAATGTTTTCTTTAAAAGTTATTCTCAAATTAATAAAATAAAATGTGTGTGTTAGTTGTTTCTGTTACAGTCCGTAGCATTTGAATGTGTAGGCTACTTGATCGTTGCATTACCACGACACCTAGGACATTCGCGAGTGACCTATTTTAGTATGTTTCTTCTTTCCATCATCATCATGTCCCCTGCCTTATCCTACTCTCGTAGGGTCGGCGCACCGGGTTTTCGTCCTCCAAAGCATTCTATCATCCGTCATCTCAGTCATCACTCCCTTCTTGATCATGTCACCTTTCACGCAATCCATTCATCTCTTTCTAGGTCTACCTCTACCGATGTACCCCTCCACATTCATAACTAACATCCTTCTTGTTACATGCGATTCATCCCTTCTCATAACATGCCCATACCACTCTAACCTTTTACTCCTTATTTTCTCAACCGGGGCTACTCTCAAACTTCCTCTAATATACTCATTTCGTATCTTATCCAATCGTGTTAGCCCACACATCCATCTTAACATTCGCATTTCCGCCACATGTCTTCTCCTTTCATCCGTCGCTTTTACTGCCCAACATTCAATCCATACATCATGACAGGTCTTACGACGATTTTGTAAATTTTCCCTTTATTTTAAGGGGAATATGCGGGTCGCATATTACACCTGTAACCTGTCGCCATTTCATCCATCCCGCTTTTATTCTATTGTTCTTTTATTTTATTTTATTTTATTATGTTTCTCCTTTCCATCCTTATAAGGAAAAGACGGGAAGGTGAAGTTCATTTTGAAAGTGTACATAAAGGGGATATAGGGGATTAAAAAAAGTAAATATAAAACAGTAGATATATAGCTGTAACGACATATCAGCAGAGAACAAGTTAAATATTGTACACTACCTATATTGGATGAGTATCGAATTTTCACAATCGCAGTACAGTTAAACTGTCATGCGACAAAATTGTAACAACTCATTATTACATACTATTTTAGCATTGAACGTTTATGTCTCTTATACAACTTTGTTAAACATTTTAACGACTAGACTAACGCAACAAAAGCAATGACAGGCATCAAACACCAATATCTCGCTAGACATGACTTTAAACACCGCGTTTCAATCTTTGGTGTGCACCCGGCGAGCTAGTCTTTCCTGTAGCACCTGTTGCGGGCTCTACCAATGTTACATTTAAAACAAATAAGTACATTTTAGTTATCAAATTTATTATACTTGTTTTTCTTAACTTATATTGAAGATTAGCTATCAACGCAATTAACTTAATCGCCAACGTCAGCGTGGCTTCCACTGGATACACACTTGACAACATGAGGATCTTGTTCGTGCCCACCGATGACGATGTATTTATTACCATTATTATCTACCTTTGATACCTATACCATTTTTACATTATTATCTATCTTCAGTGGTAGAGCCCGCTTTAACATCTTCGCTCGAATAGGCCGGTTCGCCTGGTGTAATACCACGACCACACAGAAAACAGGCGTGAAATGGTGTTGAAGGCCTGATTTTGGTCCCCTTCCCTTTCCATCTTTTTCTTAAGAGGTAAGAATGGAAGGAAAAGTAGATAAGACGGTGGAGGAGACGCGTAGGAGGAGGAAATGTCCTCTTTATGTGCGTCTCCTCCGTAAATCGAGGGTAGGCAACGCATTTGCAATTGCGGATGATTATGGGCAGCGGTTGCTTTCCATATCGTTGGATTCGGGTAGCCACTTGTTCTTTTGCCATCTTATATTATAAAAAATACCTGATTTTGGCACTATTTCGAAAGTTCTAATATTCATAGGTATGTTTGAGTAAAACTTTATTAGTAACGTTTTGTTTACCTGTAACTTTACGTTACTTTTATAGCTATGTTTTAAAAACCGTTACATAACGTATTTAAAAATAGGTATTAAAATATATTGAAAGAAATTATATTCTTTTAAGTAATCTTTTTATTTGAACAGCTTCCATATACCATAAATGCGAGCGAACGTGCTTTAGGAGACAGTATAAAAAACTGGCTTACCAACAACGTACCAGTTGTGGTCGACAAATACAAGGTAAGCGATAGTTCGGTGCGGTCTCTGGCATATTGTATATGCCAAACATGTGTAATATTCCCCAGAAAATTACAAACAGTCGACTTATTGTTCCTCTGGTGTTGCGGATGTCTATGGGCGTCATGACCACCTCTGTTTTCCCGCAGCTCGTTTGCCCCCTTCTATTATAAAAAAAAATTCAAGTACTCGGCACACTCCGATCATTTTAGCAGACATTCATTGTTACTTACGGTGATTGACACGGCAAATTACAAACAGGTTGCTTGTATAATATCCCGATGACATTTGTAAACTAATTTTGTTGTAAATTTGTTTCAGGCGTACATAGATCAGGTCACTAATGCAGGCGTTTTTATTCTCAACGACAGTTTATTGTAAATTACATAATCCAATAAACAGTGCTTTCGAAACGTGGCACTACATTGATACGATCTTGTGTGACGTCATCATTTTACCCCCTGCTTACCGTGTGCATTTATAATACTAATTCGTTCTGTTTAGGAAATAAAATGTGTATTTGACCAAAATAAAGACCTATTAACATTAATTGAAAGGTGTTTCAATACCCAATAGAATACAAATAATACTTTCTTTGTAAAACATAATGTTAATACCACGTTGTAATTGTTATCTATAACCAATTACTTTGTTGAGGATCTTCACGACGGTAAAAACATTTTTACAAATCTCTTCCAAGGCCATTAAAAGGTCTTGAAAAGTCATTTTCTTTACCAATATCAGTATTTGCATGTCGAAAAACTATATTAAAAAAATGAATGAAATAAATGAGATGTTCAAAGTTGAAAAACCAAATCAAAAATGTGCATAAAAATAAACTAAATCGTGGTAGTAAATATGTTATAAAAAAAATAGAATTGAAAGAACAATCTATTGAATATACGTATGTTGGTATTTTATTCCAATGTTTGCGTTGAATATCCAGAACTTCTTTGTAAAATAAACATTTCGAAATCCGTATCTGAAGTATTAAAATACTCTCTATTTTTATCATTTTTATTAAAAGAATTTGATTTCAACGGTTTTCTGTTAACCCTATTAACACTTTAGGAATATTTTGTAACCAATGTATTTGTTCTCAAATATTTGAAATTCTCTTTAAAAACTTAAAGTGGGTTTCAGAAGAATTAGAAAGTCAAGAAAGAGGTTTTGGATTAAACTTGGAATAGGTGTTAGCATTAACCTGAATTAGCCATAACAGCGAAACGACTGCTGCGCGTAGACATCTGAAAAAGAAGATACATTACCTACCTTTACTCGACGGAGAAGGGGGACGCATAGAAAGATGAGATTTTGCCTTCATTTAAAAAAAAAATAGAATCGTCTTATGCGCTTAAATAATTCATTGTTTTGTATTTCACTTCTGACTTATCTAGATCTAATCAATGAAAATTATAGTGAACTAGCTTTCGCCTACGACTCCGTTCGCGGGGATTAAAAAAAAGTAGCCTATGTGTTCTTCCAGACTATCCTCAAAATCTATGCATAATTTCATCCAGATCTGTTCCGCTGTTTAGGCTATAAACTCTAATAAACATCCATCCATCTAAACTCTCGCATTTATAATATTAGTAAGATTAGATATTCGTCAAATCAAAGCAGCATTTAAGTAATTACAACTTAATTAAAATAAATTACTAAGACCGCAGACACAAAGGAACACATTTAATAAGGGTGCCAACATTCAGATTGAAATTGAAGTTCCACTATTGCCTTAGATTAAAGCTTAAAGTAACTCTGTACTTAGTACTAAAATGTTCAATTAAAATAATTGTTTAGTTTTTATAAAAAAAGTACAAAAACATCGCTTCTAAAGATTTCATTTTAGGATTCGAGGAAATACCAGATTTAAAAGTATTAACGCTCTCAATGGGTCACTAACAGGCTTACGTCGGATCTAAAACGCTTAGTTTTATTAAAGTTTCCCATTGGAATTACACAGTTCGGTACGCAGATAACTGTAATCCCTTCAATTAATATTCATTTCGTTAATAACATATTCATTTACGCCCAGTGATAAAACAAAACAGAACATCTAGAAAATGACTTACTTTATTTTATAACTGGCTTTCGCCTGACACTCCATCCGCCGTGGAATAAAAAAAAAGTGAGTAGCCTATGTGTTCTACTAGACTATCCTCACATATGCCAAATTTCATCAAGATCCGTTTAGACGTTTAGGCTACAAACTCTAACAAACATCCTTCCATCTATCTTAACTTTCGCATTTATAACCTTAGTAAGATTGTGTTTTACACAATGCAGAGTAACTCGACTGTATCTAGGTATAACTTATAAAAAAAACTATTAACTAAAATATGTCTCGATAATAATTATTACAGTCTACTACTACTAAGAATCTAGAGCGAACTTAAAAACAAGAAATCAAATTTTAACTACTATATACTATACAAATATAGTAGTCGATATTCTAATTATGTTATCTAAGTCTACGTACCGTTGTTAGTCTTCGAGAGCAAAGGGCAATAGCTAAAAGCTATTCTATCAGTTTCGAGCGCAGTGAAACGAAGGACAAACGGTGACGTCACAGACCTTTGACTTCGCAGAACAAACGATCAAACGCTTTGCAAGATTGTGACAAACAAAAGAAACACGATTTCATTACCTTTTATTTATCTTTCCTTTACGATGCAGTTTAAATATCTGTTGATATTAAAATCAGGTGAGATTGTTAATTTACACATGAATTTGAATTTTTATTATTAGATACTTCAGAACTATTTGGTTTCAAAACACATACCGTCGAAAAAATAAAGAAAGAAATGTGTCGAGTAAAATACGTTTCCTTAATTTTTATTCTTTTATGTCACGTACGAAAGTGTCTTTATTTCTTTTATCTATAACTTTTTTACCCGTTTTCAGTTTTGATTGATTTAATATACAAGAGTATGTCACTCTTAACGTATGTACATTTCATACCAGTTATTTACTATTCACGTCACTTGCTTCGACTTTTTTGTTAGTTTAGGAAAAAATCAAATTCTTTTTTTGATAGAACATGAGATAAATTACAATTGTAATAAAAACAATAATAAGATAATTACAATATACAATTGCAATTGCAGAAGCCCTTGCTTATATAACATCGATTAGTTCTGACAAATTTGTTATTATTATTAGACAACTTATTTAATTGATAATGTCGCTTTTAAGTCAGAGCAATACTTCTCGTCAAGACTTAGGATGCGCGCCAAATCTATCCATATTTCTAGTGACATTGACAGCTGTCAGCTAGGGACGTGACGTTTATGCCGATAATCTAGAGTTGCGCCAATTCTATAGCACGGTACTAATTTTATACCTAACATTATGACGGATTCTAAAAGTTCGCTACAACATTTAAATGAAATAAGAGAGAATTCTAAAAGGTTTTGAGTTTAACTTTTATTGCATAATCTTGAAATTTGAAAACACTGTATTGTGTAAGAAATGTAAAATTAGGTTAAAATTATAAGGGCATCTTGTTGAACGTAATTACGGCATTTAATCTTCTACAACGACAATCGGCAATGTTAAGAACGATGTAATCTCTTGTTAATTGTGTCGTTGTAGGAATTTCCAGGAAACATTAACCTACCTACAACCACTTAATGTATAACGACCTATTGACGACAACGATTTACCTAATATTTTTGTAACCAATGTATTTTATTGTTTATGATTTAATAAAAAAGGTAAAGGAAAATGGACTTAATATATCATGGAATGGTACTATAGAGAGGGAAATAGACAAAGAGGACGACAAATAAGATGGGAAGGTGACCTACCGAAAGGATGGAGAAGATTAGCGCGCGGTAGACGTGGAAGAAACTAGGGGAGGCCTATGTCGTAGGACAACCAGACATGCAACTGAAAAAAAAAAACATACTTTAGTTTTAATATTTACTAGCTGTTACCATGCGACTTCATACGCATTAAATTATTAAAATTTCATTTTATTGTTCACATTTGTCAAATTATCAATTGCAAATGTCAAAATGACATGACATGATTTCAAACCATATCAACCTTGCTTCCTTGATGTTGGCAACAACTTTTGGTCTCTTTTCCACATTAGGGTTTTTATCCAAAATATATACCCCTTAGTTTAACGGCGTGAAAATATATAGCCTAAAGCGTGACGTAAGTGTAGGGCTTTTTATTAAAAAAGGGTTATTCGAAAAAATACTGTGATTGCTGACATCTTAGGCAACAAAGAAGTATGTGTTTACGCTTTATTATAATAGTATAGATGTTGTTATTAATAAGTTGTAAATATTGTTATACGTCAGCGAATAAAGGCTTTATCTATCTTAAGATGATTATAATATTGCTGAAATCGATACTTTTGACAAATTCAGCATGTTATATAGAATTCAGGTCAACGTGCTATAGAAGTTTCAAGTTAAAAAAAACTCACTCTTCATTTTGCACAAGCCGCGTAATAAGCAGCTAATGTGGTCTGCCATTTTGCGCAGTCACGTTCGAGCCCGCCTCTTGCAAATATTCAAATCATAAGCCACTTTAAATTCAAATTATGCACAAGATGAAAAGTTACGCAATAGAGTGTTGCGGATCCTTGAATAAGTTCGCATTCGGTTCAATTGTTTTGCAATTGGTACGTTATTACACTAAAAAAAATCTAATTGCCATACTTAAATAAATATCCTACGTCCTTCATATTAGAATGTGTCTTAACAAGAGATATATTTTTCTTAAACATGATAACTTTAAAACAGTGATTTTAGTTTTACTTTTATTGGATTTATGACCTACCAACAAACACACAAAAGATATCGAAAAAAACAGTTATTTTTTTTAGAATCATAGTTATATTCCATTTTTGCAATGGAGAAGGAAAGAACAAAATAGCATCGGATCGCCTAACACTTGATGCGAAGCATATGGCCATCTGTAATGCTATAGTGACTGAAAGACTGACTATTGAGAAATTGTACTCTCTTTTCTTAATGGCTCTTAGTTTATTTTAGTCGTCTTACTAAAATTTAAATTTTAGATATAATACGTTACTCGTTTTACAGGTCCATAGTAAAACCACAAATCTACGTCTGAAGTTATCGTTTCTGAAACTGCTATCAATTTTTAAATATTTATACAAAGGTTCCAGTTGCAAGCGGTTGATTTCTCTCTGGGTTTGACCTATTTTCGGGTTTACTCTCAGATATCATTTCAATATTTTATGGCAATTCGTATTTACATTTCCGATTACCACACGTATGATTATCACTTTTAATGTGAAATCAAAATAAAGAACATAAAGTAACTACGTTTTAAATATGAAATAATTGGACTGTGTTATATAAACACATCATTTCTGGACATTTATATTTTCTTTCCTTTCTATATCTTTAATTGGGTTTTAAAAGCTTTTATTTATTTTATTTCCTAATCTATTTCATCAGAAACATGTTCTAGCACTTCGTTCCTTTCATTTCTTTGTTTCAACGATAAATTATGTTTTTTAAGTTGGAAAAACGTGAGTTCTTTCGCATTGTGCACGTCTAAGCATTTACCTTTATAATGCAAATTTTTAATGAGCTTCCGCGCAACTTACTTCCGGAATAAACAAGGTTCTGCTTTGCGTATTTTATTTAGTTTGTGCATCCACATTTTATTAGTGCCACTTTAGAAAATTTCTATAATTTTACAACTTGACTAAAACATTAAGATATGTTAACCCCAGCTTTGTATATATGTACATTTATTTTAGAAATATCTTATAACAATATGAAAAGGTGATAAAGTAGTTTTCTAATGGGGAAGAATTTACACCCTCAGTGAAAGACACTAAGTGAGCGTTTAAAAAAAAACCCAATATTTTTTTCTTGGAATGTGTTTAAAACTACATAATATATCAAATATTGTTTTACACCCCATTTTTCCTTGGATTTTTATCCGTGTGACATTTAGATTTACTTCGCTTGGGAAATAGGTCATTTCAAATTCATACACAGGCTACATACACAGTTTTCCAGACACTGTGTGTTAAAAATCAATTCAAAAGTTACTGAAATTATTTTTCACATACAAACACATGTTTCTTCATATTATTAACGTCAAAATATGACACAGTAAATTACAAATAATTGGATACCTTTTATCAAAGTAAAATTTTTATAATAGCAATTTCACATTTGCATGCTCCCTTCACTTCAATAGGAAGCTAATCTTAGTAGAGTATCAAATACATTTTATAAGGGTTGTAAAGAGAAGTTTTTAATAGTATAAACCCGTCATTAAAGGGGAAAGGATGCCATAAAGTGAAAATGGCTTTAATAAAGGTAAAACAAACGGGGAATAAAGGTTGTGTGCCATATAGTTTTAGGAAACGTGCTTTAATGGCATTATGTGGTATTAATGGGGACAAAATGATTCTTGAATCAAGGTTTTAATAAGATATTTATTTTAATATTGAAGTTATTCACTACAAGTTAAATACCAATACTTTTATAACTAGATCTAACCCGAGAGTAACCAAGAATAAACGCAGACTAGACTGAACCGTAATACGTTGTACGTTTACCGCCATATAGCATGTGTTTTGGAATTTAAAATTAAAAATATGTTGATTCTTTCGACGCTTCTTATGGTAGTGGAAAACATTGTGATGTAACGTGCGCATATCGACATCATATTAATATTATAAATGCGAAAGTTTAGATGTATGGATGGATGTTTGTAGCCTAAACGACTGAACGTATTTCGATAAAATTTGGTATAGACGTAGACGATAGTCTGAAAGCACACATAGGCTACTCAATTTTTTTCAATTCCACGTGTACGGAGACGCGGGCGACAGCTAGTATAAAATAAAATATATGAATTCAACCAATTCGCACTGGTTTTTAAGTCCCGATGGTGACATCTGCTGATGATGTCCATGGAACTTTACACATAAAATTATACTTTTTTTAATAATTTCTCAATATTAAAAAAATCTGTATTAACTTTTACATCAGAAAAATGAAACAGGGTAAAAATTTAATCGACGGGCGGAAGAAATAATCGAATTACATCCGAGGCGAGAATTATGGGATATTGAAGGAAATTTCTCGTATCTCCGGTATTCGGTTTTAATTGTACATTTTATTTTTATATACAATCAGTTTGAAATCAGAATTTTCCTAAGGTTTCTTTCTGCTGCACTCAGAGACATAAACTGGTCCTCTCAGCGTAGATTCAGAGAGACAAACCTACTTAGACATTAACTGATCACAATATCTAGACTAAATATCATGCAAGAATAACATAGAGCATCTGTGTCTTTCATATGTCCACTTTTTATTATCTTTATTATGTTAATACTGATTGATCGATTCCCTGTATACTATTCCAAGAAGTTTCATATCAGAATCTTTGCCTTTTTACTAGAAAAAAGAAATATGAACAGTGCGTTTGAATATTTGCCAATATTTGTAGCCTGGAGAAGCAATAACGAGTTCTTTTGAACCTTTTTACGGTCGTTATTAAGTCAATTGGCGTTCCCAGCGTCTGCAGACAATGTGTCTATACGAAGTTATAAAAACTTTTCTCAGCTTACGTTATTCATTACAAGGACCTTTGTATGTTCTGTATAACTTCGTAAAACAAATAATATTTGGTCTCGACTTCGCTAAGTTTACTAACAGCGCTGTCTTCAATTACATATTGAGAAAGTTGAGTCCAGAATGTGCATGTACATACGCCGTTGTGTCGTTTTAGTTCTTAAAATAATGACGTAGCCATCGAAACTTTTTTGATTTTTAATTGTTTGAATGCAATTGTTTTTTTATCTGTAGTTTTATAGCGATACAGGAAGTCACAGATAAGAGATTCTTATTTGACACTATACTTTTCAAATTGAAAACGTTAATAAGGAGAAATTTTAAAACAGAACTTTGGCACAATTCAATTAAAGATATCTCCTAATCCACTGCATGCCATAAGCGCTGTAATTCCCACACTAATACAAGCTTTTCCTGGACTTCAGAACACTTAACGATGAAGTTCGCTACTTAAGACGGACTTAGAAAGGAAAGTGCGGTCATGTATGTGATAATCTTTACTTTGTACTTGAAATTGAATGTCTTTTAGCTTATTTAGTGATCGTAAAAGACCGAGGAAAAACATTAAAATAAGATATTGTTTTTTATTTATTATTGTGTAAAATTCAAAATATTATTTAAAATTAAGCACAGGTAAACTTGATTATTTGATATTTCTATCACATGTTCGTACAGCCTTCAAGTTGATATTGAAAAAGTCGTGTGCAGGAAACTTTATAAACTCGAGTTATGCTTGTGGAAAACATGTTAATAAAGTTTAATAAGCTTACAAAAGTAAGTAATAATTCGACAACAGCAAGTTAGAAATCATACTTCATACTAATAATAATATTATAAATGCGAAAGTTTAGATGGATGGATAGATGGATGTTTGTAGCCTAAATGGCCAAACCGATTTAGATGAAATTTGGTATAGATGTAGAGGGTAGTCTGAAAGAAGACATAGGCTACTCACTGTTGCTTTTTTTAATTCCATGTGGAGAAAGTCGCGGGCGAACGCTATCAATTTCATAAAAATAATCTTACCATTGTCTTAGGAATAACATTTTAAGTAAAACATAAATTAAATTATTCTAAGTTTCTTTGGTAATTTTTTTTAAGTATTCCTTATTCGATTTCCAATAACAGAAAAAGTACCACGTATAATTTCTTGTACTCCTTATAAAATAAAATCTCTTCAAAATACAGTTCAAACAAAACAAATGTTATTAGAAGTTGCTACATAAACCTTATAAAGTGAATTGTGATAAAAAGTTTACGCTTGCTAGCCGTTTGCCGTTCGCTGCTTGTTCGCTTGCCGCACGCCCACCGTCGCCAACTCTCGCCCCCGCCTACCACCCGTCAGCAACCCCCCACCGGCCAAGGAACAATCCGTCAATGTCACATCGCTCTGAAAAACTACTGAATGACTCGCTGGAACACTTTTTGTTGCGGATTGCACGAAAGAAAGTTTTGTTGAATTATGTCCGCTAACAGACGTATCGCGGACTGCTTCTATATATAGACTTCTGACGTCATAGCTCTTTATATTTCTGTACAATTAAATATATATTAAAACGCGAAGCCATGATAAAATCTAATAGTTAATTAAAAAACAAAATTACAAAAAGAGTTTAATCATTTTGTGATACAATTTACTTTTAATTATAAATATGCAGCAACATAACCTTTCTGTTAATTTTGTATCATTTACATATATTTTTATTAATATTAACTACTAATTAATTTCCACTGTTTAATTTGTTTAAAACCACATCGAATAATAAATAAATTTGACATGTTAATAACCACCATTACATTCATGTGGTATCATGTTCCAATATAAATTTTAACTAAAATAAAAATTATTGACACAAAAAGGTTCATACTTTAAAGATACAATAGCAATAATCACCTAAGTGATCAAGTAACAACTTTATTGCACTTACACAATAGTGAAATAACATATCACATAACTTTAAGACTATAAATTCTGCGTTTTGTCTAGACCCTCATTTCAGCCCCAGTCTATATAAAAGAGAACAGGTTTTTACTTAGATGGGGATGAAAGGAATAATATCTTTCTGTTAATCTATTCTACCTTTAACTCTTTGCTTTGTTTCAAATCAACTTACTCATAATACCAGTCGATTTCAAGAAAGAAATAAAAGGAAAGGCTAAAAAGGTATCGTTAGAAAGTTATTATCAGCGAGGCAAATTTTACGGTTTTATGCTTTAGGTTGAATTTATTGCCTTTCTTATAGGATTACGTTGTCCATTCTTTGTTTAAATGGTCGGCTGTTAAAAAAATGGATTTACGAGATAAAAGAAATCCGTAGAAACTGTCTATTTGAAGGATTGGAGAATGAATATTACCATTTCGGCGTATTCAGGTGGCCGTTTGCTCGTTTGCCACGTTATAATATAGAAAAATATATTGCTAGAAATCTATTATCTATACTTCTATACATATGTAATATATCTATCTATCTATATATATGTAAACACACACTTCTTTGTTGCCTAAGATATCAGCAATTACAGCATGTTTTTGAATAACTCTTTTTTTAACAAAAAGCCCTACATTGACGTCACGGTTTAGGCTGTATATTTTAAAACCATTATACTTAAACCTTAATGTGTGAAAGAGACCATAAGTTGTTCTCAACATCAAGGAAGCAAGGTTGCCATGGTATGACATCATGTCATAACTTTTTGACATTTGCAATTGATAATTTGACAAATGTAAACAATAAAATAAAATTTTCATAATTTCATGCGGATGAAGTCGCACGGGAACAGTTAGTTCTTACTATATGGAGTCGATAGTAATCCAGTTTGGTCGTGAGTGTAACTGTAATATAAATGGTCGTTATTACACCGTTGCGTGACAAAAAACGTTCAATCAGAGAGGTTTTTCAACGTTTCTTTTATTCCGCACGATCTTACAAACGCATTAGCGATACAATACTCTTCTAATTTACTTGATACAACAGATAGTGTTTTAGTAAAACCTTCTTCAAGCAACTTAAATTCATCGATAATTTGCCAATCGCAATAAAATAAGCGAAATGAATTACGACAAAAAAATACAGACTTTTTTTTTAGCAATTCGTTAAAAACAAAAAATGTTAATCTATACTAATATTATAAAGAGGAAAAATTTGTATTTTTCGATTTTTGTAAGTATTGAAATAACTCATAAACTAATGGGCCAATTTCAAAAATTCTTTCACCATTAAAAAGCTATGTTATTACTCAGTAACATTACATTTTTATTAGTTTAATTTCACGTAGACGAATTGATAAATAAAAGGCAACATTTCAATATTCCAAAACCTGCATACTTAACGATTTTCAGTGTGTTCTTTATCTAAAGGTTCTCACGAGCAAATCGTTTTAATTAAAGCAACATTCCAATTTACACTGTAGACGCTAGTTGAACGTTATAGACTTCCCTATTAGGAACTTTTACGTTCGCTCTCGGTCTATGGCTTAGTAGCACCGTATCCCACAGTGGCCGCAAACTTTGCAAGGCTAGTGGCCGATCAATCTCGATCGTTTGTAAGTTGGTTGGAGCGAGCACACACACCAAAAACGAGCTGTTGTACCCACAAAATCCCGAGGGCGCCAGCTCTAATGGGTTGCGCTGACCGCATGAAGTTGTTTCCTTTGGTACTGCAGCTACAAACGGAACTGCTATTTTCCTGCTTGTTGGCAATGAATTGAATCTATTTAAACATTTTAATGGGATGTAAAACTTATCAACGTGTTTGTTTGTGACATTAACGCCATCTAGTTTTTTTTTCAGATTTATCTCTGAATTTGAAACAGTTCAGTGTCTGTACATTTATAAGCTATCCGCTATCTTTATTATCGTTTTCACAAGATTTTAGGTCCAAATAAATAATGCTAATGTAATATACATAATAAAATTTGATATATCTAATCTAAGATCTTTAACAAAACATAATAACATAACCTCTACTGTAGTTGCTATAGGAACGATTTAAAACATGGGTCTGGTCAGAAATGAATTATTTTATTAAAAATATAATAAATAATTCTTGTTAAAGAACAATATAGTTAAAAAAATTAAATAAGAAAAGTAAACGTAGAAAGAGCGCAGAAAATTCAACTCGTCATGTAATAAAATCATAAACTTCGTATTTCCTCGTCGGTCGTTTCTACCTTCATTTGCTAATGTGCAGACAGTCAAAAAACTATAGAGAATGATAAAAATATCACAAATATAAACTATCCACAGTTGTATTTAATTAGTTCTAGTGGATACAAAAAGCCGGACGTGCATATTTTTATGATCATTTTATTACAAACCGATAATACTATGAAGATTAAAAAATATTGGGTCACTAGCAGTAGTAGCTAGATATATATTTAAAATTCCACGCTTAAGGGGAGATGGTTGTGTTCCATACGGAGATTCCATTCCCCCCTTTTCTTGCAATGTTGGCGACGACCGTTGGGTTTTAGTCGGTGCGAGTCCGACATATTCCGACAGGTCCCAATGAGTCGGAACATGCGTAGGCATTTCCCCACATATAAAAAAGTATATATTTAAATTTGCAGTAGTTAACAAAAATTACTATTCTTAAACGAGAAACAAGGCAACTAATCACCTTCAGGATATCATTAGACTGATTGTAGATACCTAACACGTCATGAGATAAGTGTTGTTATTAGTCAAGGGAATTGGAGTTACACAAACCAAACAATTTATATTGTGTTAATGTGTATGTCTTAGGTCCTGTCCCACCAAATTGTAAATTATCTGATAACAAATGAACGTGTAAAATATGTGATAGAAATATCAGATTTTATTCCCTTACAGTGACGTCATTTTTAAAGCCAGCTGAGCCTTTATCCGCCAGTGGTGAGACAGACTAGTCTAGAATAATAAAAGTTTTTTGGTCGTATATTTTCGAAGCGTGAATCGTTTTCATAATTAAACACGAACGTATGTTTTTAAGTGAGAACAGGGCGAGTCGTTTTTCATCCAAGTATACAAAGGCTGAATAAAAATGTCTTTTTAATATCGCGTGACTCAACCAGTTATACTTAACTTTATAGTTTTTTTTTCTAACCTCTGTTAACAGTTAGTGGCCCATTAGTGGTGCCATCTTTGCCACATAATCATTTCTAGATAATAGAAATTTACACGCTATCAAAGCATTTTTAAGACATACCTAATTTATATTTCTGATAGATAAGGACCGGTTTTTATATAAATGTTTTTTTTTTAAACTTGATTCTCTTTTTTAATGCGATAGTCACGAACAACAACCTTATTTAAATAATAGTGAAAATGATTATTTTTTGTATTTGAATATTAGACTAAAAGAGCGTCTGTGACTCAGTGGTTTAAGCACTTGACTTGTAATCTACAGGTCTTGGGTTCGAAATCATGTTCTAATGTGATTTTTTCGAATTTCCTATGTACATAATTTACCCGACGTTCTTACGGTGAAGGAAAACATGATGATATATCGGCGAAGAAATTCAAAGATATGTGTGAAGTCAACTATCCCGCAGTGGGCCAGCGTGGTTGAGTATTACCTAGTCACCTCTTGGTAGGGTAGGCTCCGAGCCTCTCAGTGGGGACGTATAGCTGGTGTTTATTAGAGAATAGTTTATTTTCATATTATAAGGCAAACGAGCAAGGGGTCCGAATCCGAAGCAATAATGTATTCATCTTAACTGTATTTAATGATCTAATTTCGAAAACCAATTTAATGTCAAATTAAATCAGTTCTGTGCTGTTGACGTAAACTTAAATAAGGTTCCCTATCGCTGCATTGGAATTTCAAAGAGAAATTGTCAAAAGCAAAACCAGTCAACTCTTTTATGATGGAAATAAATTGTCACAAAAGTGTTGCGAAAGTCATATTTTGTTGAATTTGTAGTTATAAATATATTACAGAGAAGTTTTATATCGCTCCTAATTACGGATAGCACTTTTCTGACAGGACCAGGAAATGATATTGTGTTTCTCTTTGAAGAATTATCTTAGTTGTATTAGTACAATTTCTCACTTTTCCTGTCCTTTCATTTTTAACTTACGTTTGTTTAAAAAAGTTATTTTTACAATAGGGAATTCACAAAAAAGGACAAATTATTCGCTTTGTAGGGTATTTAGGTTTAGAATTCAAGAACGAAACGTCTATAAAAACAAAGAACATATTTAACACTGACATAGATAAGGTTAGTGTTATAAAAATTTTATACGAAAAGTTAACAAATGAATTGAAAACTTGAAAATACATGAAATACAATAAGAGACGTTACTATAGCAAAATGAGAGACCAGCTAGTGCGGAAGTGTGCGGCAATAAATTCTTGTTGAAATAAAACAACCGACTTCCGATCTCGCGTTCCGCCGATTTAGTTATGACAAACTATTTTACTGCACTAATATTAATAATTCTATCGTTATGTTATATTTTCGTATAATACATTTTATACTGATATAAAAGAATGTGTATGTGTTTTTTTTTCGTGGCCACCTGAATCCGCCAAAATGGATATTTCCCCTTCCTATGCATCTCCTCCACCGTCAAATCAACTTCCCCTTCCCATCCTCTCCTTATAAGAAAAGGGTGGTAAAGAGTAAGGGATTTAAATTAGGCCTCCGGCACCACACTCATCAGACGAAACACGGAATTGCTTCCATTTCACGCCTGTCTTCTGTGTGGTCGTGGTATTACACCGGGCGTTCCGGCCGTGCTGAGATGTTAAAGCGGGCACTATCACTGTGAAAATAACTTATTAAGAAAATAACAAGTTCCTTGTAAATGTCACGGTAATTGGTACGGCGTATATTTAACTTTTGTAAATCTATAAATCTCAGTATATTAATAATATCTGATCTTGAAAAACGAGCTAAATATCTAATCCTCGTCTTTAATTAATTTAATACAAATTCTTAAGAATTTTTTCTTTACATTTGCTGCAGGAATTCAAAGGCTTATAAACAAGTATCAGCTCAATTCTTTCCTTAACTATAATCCTTTAAACATAAATGTAAATAAATCAAAACAAAACAAGTGGGGGGAAATAAAACTGATCCAATGCTGCAACATATATCAAAATGGAAAACTGGGAAACCGCGAGAGCGGAGTTTTACTTTAGTTCGCTGCGAATATATCGCTTCCAACTTCCGCAACAATATTTCTGATGTATCGGCTCAGTTCGATATTGAGATATTGATCTGAAAAACTACCAAGTCGACTGTTTTAAAACTTCATACAATACAGTATTCTTGCATTACTTTTTCTTTTTTGACATATTTGATTGTTCTTCCTGAAGTACACAGACGGAAGTATCATAGCTGATTGGATATTTGAATTTGGAATTAGATTTTAAGGAATTTAAATGTCGCTGTTTCTACCGCAATCTAATAGATGGCGCTGTGTCAAGACGTCAGGTCGCAGTCTTTTTGGTGTTTGATTGTGGGTGTTATTATAGTGTTTTATAAACATTTACATTTCCTTAATTTCCATGTTATATATTATTGTTGCTTTAATTATTATTGAATTTAGTCAGCTGTTTATTTAAACTATTAAAATATGTATTTTTCGAAGGTTAATCACAATTTTAAACGCAAACATTATTCGTTTTAATAATTTATCGTCTTTGCTTAGATTTCCGGAAACTTTTGTAATAGCATTGGCTTGTTGCCAGCAATGAAGTGATCATCGGGTTATATTTCACACGAGAAGGTTGCCACTTCCAGAACTGACATGTTTGCCAGTTTATCTGTTTGAATGAATATTATTATCTCATTTCAACGCTATTATTCTTCACCACAAATACTATAACCTTATTATTATAAATGCAAAAGTTTAGATAGATAGATGGATGTTTGTTAGAGTTCGTAGCTGCTGATGATTTCGATAAAATTTGACATAGAGGTATTCAATAGTCTGGAAGAACACATAATCTTTATATATGAAATTATTTAGAAAAACAAATATAGTTAGTGAACTGGGATATCTTATTTAAAATGTATTCCGCTATGCATTCGAATCAGTTTTTTGGTATCTGGGGAAATAACATACTTCACAGTTTATTGCTACGTGGATTGTGAAAATAGAGAAAGGCATATTTTATGTCTGTCTAGAGGTTCTATGTAATAATACCTATATCACTATGTAATGTAATATTTATATAAAGAAAACTAACCCTTAACCGTAGGCTTCCACTGATGTAAAACATAAGGGGTTTTAACATGTGTTTCATTCATTCTTCATAATAAAATTTATTAATTCCCGTACATTCTTACTCTTTATAAAGATGTTTATTTTAGAATTAATTATACTTGTTAATTATAATCAACATTTTTATGGTAAAACAAAATTAATTTTGAAGGGGAAACCCTTTCGTTGTATTAAGTAAGTTTTAAAGGGCACTAAGTTATTGTTAAAGGTAATTGAAGCCATAATAAGGGAATTGGTTTTATGAAGGTGAACGGGTTGGGATCCGAAAAGTTAAAGTTATTGTTTTCATTATCAAAATTTAATTTACATATTAGGGACCCATATAATAATGTTAAGTTACGATGTATTAAAGTTGTTCGAAAGTTGTTTTAATACTGTAATATTAAAAATATATATATTTAAGCAAAGCATTCCAAACTACAGTAATCTTACTAATATTATAAATATTAAAGTTTAGATGGATGTTTGTTAGAGTTTGTAGCCTAAACGGTTGAGCAGACCACGATGAAGTTTAGTATAGACGTAGAGGATAGTCTGGAAGAACACATAGACTACTCCCTTTTGTTTTTTTTTAATCCCACGCGGACGTAGCCGCGAGCGACTGCTAGTTATCATCTTCTTACTTATAGTATAAATGCTAAAGTTTATATGGATGGATGTTTGTTAGAGTTTGTAGCCTAAACGGTTGAACAGATCTCGATGAAATTTGGTATAGACGTAGAGGATAGTCTGGAAGAACACATAGGCTACTCACTTTTGTTTTTTTAATCCCACCGGACGTATTCGCGAGCGAATGCTAGTAATGATCTAGAATATAAAGTATGAATTCACTTATTAAGGTTTAATCGTAAAAACTATGAAGCTAAAAATTAAACTATTATCATATAATAAGAATATTATGAAATCTAGGTCATAAATCAACTGTGAAGTTTCATAAGTGTTTTTAGAGAAGAAAGAAATTTAGTCACGTCTGCATTTGTACAAACTTGAACAGTGAAAAGAAAGTTCAACAATAGTTTTGGAAGGAAGCCAGAGAGTAACTATACTTTTACGAAATCTGCATCGATGTTCTTATCTAGAAATTCCGATATTGTTATATATAAAGAATGGATTACTCGCAATTAAAACAGGACATGCATAAAACCTATAGTGGTTCGAGCATTTAAGATCACATCCATACTATCTATCTACTCATCTAATAAAGTGTAAACACACACTACTTTGTGACGTAAGATGTCAGCAATCACAGCATATTTTTAAATAATTTTCTCTTTAATAAAAAGCCCTACAATTACGACACGCTTTAGGTTATATATTTTCACGCTATTAAACTTAAGGGTAAATTAGAAAGAGCCTTCATGTGGGAAAGGGACAGTAAACTACAAGTTGCCAACATTGCGGAAGCAAGGTTATTATGGTAACGGTAATATTCACATTTGCAATTGAGAATTTGACAAAGTTAAATATTAAAATAAAGTTTTTATAATTTCATGCAGATGAAGCCGCAAGGGAAAAGCTCGTCGAGAATGTTATGCAAAGATAGGTTCTTTATTTACATAAATAATCACGAAATAGTAGTCTGTTTCTATTTTCTAAACTTCATCGATTCCATTGTCCATAGTAATCGTGTAGGTCCATTATATGGGTACTAGCTATCAAATGGACAACCACTATTTCCATATCGGAAGGTTCATATAAATTCCCGCATCGGCCGCACTCGCTGGCCGCATAATTTACGATGTATCGGACGCCTTTGACAACTGTAATTTGATTTACCTCACTCCCGTTCGTTCCGATATTCATGACGTCCTTAATGAAGAATTTAATACAGCTACCTTCTGAAATACTGGTTTTCTACATTTGTAAACGTTCTTTTCATTCTAAGTTACGTAAAAACCCTAACGTTATCTAAAGAAATGATACAATTCCTAGAAAAGAGTTTCTTAATAACACTTAAACCTTTGGTTACTATTCACAAAGGAATGGAAATACGTAATTTAATTTTTGACGTCTGTCTGATTGTAAGCAGTACTGACGAGGAGAAGTGTTTACTTTCGATTCAGTAGTCAGCCGTACTACTGGGAAATATCGGAAACCATAATGCATGATTACTGTTTATAATATTTTTGAAATTGTGGAAAATCTTTGTTATCATACTAATATTATAAATGCGAAAGTTTTGATGGATGGATGGATGTTTATTAGAGTTTGTAGCCTTAATGGCTGAACGGATTTCGATGACATTTGGTATAGACCTAGAGGATAGTCTGGAACACATAGGCTTTTATTTTTTCAATTCCACGCGGACGGAGTCGCGGGCGAAAGCTACTCATCTATAAAAATCTTCCTTAATTAAATGTAGTAATGATCAAATAAACAGTTTAAATAAATAATGAAGTTTAAATACGTTTAATTGCCAAGTAAATGTTAAAATAGTTTAGCGAGGGCAGTGGAAATAAATTGATGCATTAATTCCATTGGCCGCTTCATGGGCCACGATGCACTTAAGAAAATTGCCCTTCTATTACACACTGATTAAATTACCAACGATTAACAACGATTCCACTTTGAATTGCTACAACTCATTTGAACTGTTTAAATTCAATACTGATTTATTTAACTAACTATTTTGTTTAAAACTAGCTATTGCCCGCGATAGTCCACGCAATATTGAGATAAAAAAGTAGCCTGTAATATGCCCGTTTATGTCAGCTACCCTTCAGTGTAAGTACGGTCGAAATCGGCTTAGCCGTTTCGGAGATAGCCCAGTACAAATGCGGCTTGCGGACAGACAGACAGACAAAAAAAAATTAAAACGCAATTATCATTATCAGCAACGCAAATAGATCATCTTCCCGAAATATGGAATTTTTACTATATGTATAGATAAGTAAGCTTATTTTTTT